>NW_024542514.1:0-9883 GCF_016758785.1 Suillus bovinus | reverse complement strand
CACTTGCCTTTGTGCCATAGGCTTGGCGTTACTGAAGGAAGACTTCAGCGTGTCCTCTTTCCTGTCAATATTTGCGACATCCATTGGGCTGCTATTGAGGTCAATGTGATCAACCGAACCATCTCATACGCAGATTCTCTTGGGTGGGATTGGCCCTCTCATGACATTGACACCATTCATCATTGGCTGGGCCACCACGGCCTCTCTGGATTTAGTAACACAAGTGCACTACAGTGTGGTCAACAGCTGGATTCGTTTTGTGCGGAATTGCAGCCATCAATACTATTAAGCATGCCGTGTTTCGTGATCCCTTGTTCAACAATAACGAAGCATTCTCCCTCCGCATGGAAGAGTTTTTGGATCTTGCTTATGATCATCTTGAGGTATGCGCATCTCGTGCTAACTGATGTATCGTTGTTGATTGAATATTGATTTTTAGCACTCGGTTCCTGGCGACAGCACAGATGTGGATGATGGCAGTGACTTCGAGCCAGAAGAGACTCCGTCAGATACAGAGAGCGAACAAGACTCAGCCATCTATCTCCACCCCGCCATCATCCACGCAAACTAACAAAACAAAACTCGACCTCTGTTCAACTGACGCAGACCAAAACAAAGGTCTGTTCAGGTTCTTCCCAAAAGTATCACGCGAGGAGCATCTACAACGTGCTTGGAAGCCTTTCACTTGGGAGCTCAAAGATCAGGAGCGGGACCATTATCAGCAAGAATTTAATAAGTTTGAGAAGGCTACTCGCAAGCGTGAAAGAGCCGCTGAGCGAAAGAGAAAACAGCGAGCACGTGAAAAACATGAAAAAGCTGCTATGGAGGTGAGCATGTGTCTTTGCGCTCTGGGTCATCCTAATGGTTAATGTGTTCTGTTGTCAGAAACCCACCATTGATTCCATTCTTCATGATAGCAATCCTCAGCCACCAGCTGTCACTATCGCAGAGGCATCACATCCATATCGTCAACTACAAAGGCAAGCTTGTAGCAAGCGCACACACAATCTAGGCCAGAAGCGCAAGCGGGGGGACACAGATGCTTTGCATGTCAATTGGCAGAGCCCCCTGCTATGGCCGACCATTGAAATGGCTGCTCTCCGTGTTGGCTATGGGATGTCACCAGTGCAGATTGAGTGCGAGCTTAAACGAATTGACCCCACTTGTTTTGCTGGTATCCATGCTCAAGTTATAGGAAGCTGGATAGACCATAGTGGGACACAACCAGCATGGCATGTGAATGTGCTTGCCCGTGTTCGAAAGGGCAATCTTCCATTAACAAAGGCAACACTGCCTGGTATTCTCTCGAAGTATCCTAATGTTGTCAAGACCATTGTGGAAGACCTGCGCACTCTGCTCACTGTTGGTGTAGCTTTAGACACCATGCGTTGTTGTGGTGTAATCATTGCCCGCCTCACTGTCTCTTGCCCTGAGGTCTTTGAGGCTGTTGTGAAGGACGGCTCACACTTTCAATGCACAGAGTCTTGGGTAAAGAAGTTCGTAGCCACAAATCTCAATTGGTCATTTCGTCGCACAACTCGTGCCGCACAGAAAACCCCTTCCAACGCCGATCAACTTTGTCTGGACCAATTCCTTCGTTTAACTTTGACCATTTGCAACTGCGCAATTTTTCATGCTTGTTTCTACGTCAACATTGATCAGACAAATATCGTGTATCAACCCGCAAACACGGCTACATACAAAGAAGTCGGTTCCAAGCAAGTTGCAGTCATTGGACAGGAGAAGCAAGCATTCACTGTCATGGTTGGCATATCTGCCTCCGGTGATGCTTTCCCATTTCAGGTCATCTACTGCGGCAAAACTACACGCTCCCTCCCCACGAAAAACACGCCACAATTCAAGGAAGCACATCACTTAGGCTTCAAGCTGTGTTTTTCAAACACCGACACGTACTGGTCAACATTTGAGCTCATGTGACTATATTCGTGATATCCTCATTCCTTACTGGACACAAGACAGAAGGAGCTCATTGGTGCACCCGATGATCAAGAATGTATCTTACACCTGGATGTTTGGTCAGTCCACAAGTCCATCCAGTTTCGCACTTGGCTTGATCAACATTACCCATGGATCAAGTATCGCTTTGTCCCTGGCGGTTGCACTGGGATTGCCCAACCATGTGATGTTGGTGTCCAGCGCCCACTCAAGCTTGCTGTCAAACGATCTCAGCATGCCCATCATTGATGAGTCTTTGTCATTGCTGAAGAAAAATGATGCCACTGCCGCCGTCATTCGACTTGACACAATGTTGCCCACACTGCGTGATAGATCGTTGCACTGGCTTATCAATGGCTATCACGCCATTAACAAGCCAAACATTGTTAAACAAGTAAGTACGCCATCCTTGTATCCCTCACCAATGGCACTGACACATTCAGGCATTTTTTCAATGCAAGGCTGGCACTTCATTCAACCTCTCCTTTGAGAGTCTTACCAGCCGCGAAGTGCTTCAAATGCTGCATGATGTAGAGAAGCAACGTCGAGACATGGGACCGAATCAAGACAGCTCAATACAAGGTTGAAAAACCTCAATCCGAGTCGGCACTAGACGAGGTTGAGCCACCATTTGCGCAAGCTGCAGACATTGAGCTTGATCCTTGTGATATTCCTGTTGATGTGTTCTACTTCACATCACATCAGGGGGGTCAGTCCCTCGAGGCTATGGTACTGATGATTCTGGCAACCTGCTGGCATGCAACAAGGCAGAAGGATATGATCAAGAGCTTGCAGCTTCCGCCACCGAGGGTGACAAAGAAAACTTCGGTCATGGGAAGCGTAGATGCATGGAAAATACACAATACAGAAATTTTTGGAAACATTGACCTTAGTTTATGCGTTTTTTTCATGTTTTACCGTATGTCACAATTTACCTTCGACGCATTCAACTTTGTGTGACAGTCACACGAAATAGCTTTGATTCGAAGGACGTGTGACGCTGTGACGAAGGTAAGTGCGAATCTCTACAGTACTATGTGTTTTATATAACTTTCGCACTACCTCTGTTCGGGCCAAAGCGGCACTTGGCCTTGTAGTGATTAGCGATAATACATAATTCAAGTGCTAAACTTACACGGGATGATGACAAAGCGAATTTTAAAATTGGCTATCCGAACAGACTCAAGAAGGAGGCTTGAAGAAGTTAGTACATGTAAGTTATTATGCGTTTAATGCGTTATGCATGCATTTTACCTGCGTCCCACGATGGGACCCACCCAAATTCGATGCATTATGAACAAGTGTACTGTATCGACTTGGCAATGCAGAACCAGGTTCTTCTCGCAGGATTCGTCGAGGAATTTAAACCTGGTCCCTACGCATCATGAATACTTCTCTGTTATACCCGCTGATCTAGCTCATCTCCGTCAAGCCTCATTACATCGCAAATCACACCATTGCTATCAAATAGCCTGCGAGAACTCTCCTCTATATCGTATCTTCGACTCGGAATTGCCGAGGATCTTGTGAGCTTCTCGCTGATCGCCAATATTATTCCCCGCTTTCACGCCTTCATGATGTAGTACAGATTCAAGCCTTCTATTGTATTCGGAAAACGTGTCACGAGCCACAATGTTGAACAGCGGGTATAGAAAATACTTCTATTCCTCGGGCAGTGCACTGATCTGGGTGTATATAGAATCCGACCTGGTCCGAGTCATGGGCTTTATCACCCGTCGTGGGCACAGCAGACAGAATTCACATTTTCGAACTGCGTCCCGGTTCCCGAAAGTTATCCTGAGTTCGTCAAGTGGACATGCACCCATGACCATTCATATAGCATCAAACTTGGAAGCCGAGGTTTTAAAATCTCATCCCCCCAACACACACAGTACTATGTCTCTTGACCAGGAGAAACATCAGCTATCTGAGGTAGAAAACACTGATCATCACCATGAGCAGATCAAACAACAATTCGGCTTGGATCTGTCAGATATCGCTGCTCATGCTCCATCTCTGCGTGGTAATAAGCTAACAGCTGCAGTAGCGTTTGTAGCAGGAACCGGGTTCACACTCGCTGGGTGCGTTGAGAAGTAACTATAATCAAAATCCTCATCATTCTGCGATTCAGATACGATCAAGGTGTCATGTCATCGCTCCTTACGGGTAATCAGGTAAGTGTTCTATCAAGCCTTGTATCGAAATGACTATATCTCATTGTACCAGTTTGAGGCTTCCTTCCCTGAAGTCATAGTGGAGACCAGTCACCCCGATCACGCCACTCTTCAGAGCCTCACAATCGCCATTTACGTATGTTGTTACCTTTGTACTTCATGTTTGGTGCTCATAACGCGCAGGAAGTAGGCAGTCTTTTTGGTGCCCTGTCCAATCTTTGGGTGGGAGATAAGCTCGGTCGTCGAAAGACCATTGTTCTAGGAGGCAGCATAATGATAGTCGGTAGCCGAGCCGTCTGTGGCCCGTTCAGAGCACTGGCTAAATTCATTACAGGGGCAATTCTACAAACTACTGCGTTTTCTTTTGCACACTTGATCTTTGCCCGTATCGTCACAGGCTACGGAAACGGCCTGATAGTGAGTGATGTGCCTACTCATATTCAAAATCCTGCTGAAAACATATCTGTAGACATCAACGGTACCAATATATCATGCGGAACTCTCCCCTTCGGCAAAGAGGGGACGAATGTACGTTGTTAATGACACTATAATGAAGAAATACAGACGTCCCCTAGGATAATGATGGCGGGGATTTTTTTCATGGTTGGAGTGACTATTTCGTGAGTCTTCTTGGCATCAATCTTTTTGATATTGACGGTTGGCTTGCAGCCTTGTGTGTGGATCGTTATTTTATTGCTTCATTGTTGTTGACAACATTCTCTAGTTGGTTGATCTAGCATTGTATGTTTCAGTTTTATTTTTGATCTAGCTAATGACAACGATCAAATCAGATTTTTCGTAAATTGGTCATCTGCTCAGTGGAGAGTTCCAATAGCGCTGCAGTTGGCGTTTGAAATAATCATGGTGACATGCATCGGATTCGTGAGTTTCTTTCTCTGCAAACTATGCGTGCTAATTATTCGATTTGGTACACTATGCATAGCTTCCCGAGTCGCCGAGGTGGTGAGTTCTCGTCATCCTCCAAAATTTTCATGAAATGATCAGAAACCCAGGTTGGTAAAGCGTGGCCGCGATGCAGAAGCGATGGCCGTTATATCCGCAATGGAAGATAAACCTTTTTCCGATCCAGAAGTTCAGCGCACTTACTACGGCATTCGTAAGGCTGTTGCTGTCGAAGAATCTAGTCAAAGTTCACTACGTGAACTCACTACTGGAGGTCCTAGCCAAAACTTGAGACGGATGGTCATTCCTGTAGTATTGATGATGATGCAGCAGCTGACAGGTATCGGTTTCGTTACCTTGTGGGTATTTCAGTCCCCTGATGTGCAGCCTACTGTAATCCAAAACGTATTGATATCAACAGTTATGCTGTATGTCACGCGATCATATGGTCTGCTGTGGCAATACTGAGATCGTACAGACTATTCTATTCCAGCGTCTTGGTCTCTCCGCAACCAACGCACGGATTACCTCTGCAGCCAACGGCGCACAAAATATTCTTGCTTCTATTGCTGCTTATTATGTTATAGACTATGTTGGCAGGCGTCAACTTATGCTGATTGGAGCCATCAGTCAATCCATCGTGATGCTGCTCTTGGCTATCTTAGGATATATCAATAATACACCAGCGCAGATTGTGAGCGTAGTCCTGATATTCGGCTTCGACACATTCTTTGCTTTTGGCTGGCTTGGACTGGCTTTGTTATACGTGAGTCAGCACCGGCTGCTTTGATCTTTTTCACAGATCTGATCTTGTCATTTCTGGTATCCCAGAACGCTGAGATTGCCGGGCTTAGAACTCGAGTGCCAACAAATGCGCTAAGCACGGGTTTGTCACGCCGAGATGCGGAGACAAATTTACTTACCTTTCCCAAGCGTCGACCTGGACATTCAACTTTGTTGTGGTGATGGCCGTTGGCCCAGTTTTCAACACTATCTCCTGGAGAATCTATCTCATCTTCGCGGCCCTGAACGCAATCATCGTTCCAGTTGTTTACTTTTTCTTCCCCGAAACTGGCGGCCGGTCTTTAGAAGGTAAGCTTCACATGGTGTTCTGTTGGCTCCTGGCTAATTTTATCCTGGAAGACCTCGACGTTGTGTTTGCGTTGGCGTACATGACTGGTGAAGATCCTGTCAAGGTCTCACTTCGGAAAGATGTCCCGCTTGCTGGATCGCGAGAGGCGGACGAGATTCTTGGAGTCAGCACAGGCGTTCAATATCACCCTTCAGGAAAGCACCCCACGCCATCTTCTTCACCGGGAAAAGCCGGAACACAGGCGTAGGATCGTTGAATTGAGGTCTAACAGTGAGCTGCTTATGAATCAAGCATATTCGGGCGTGAGCGAGCTAAACTCGTGAAACCGTGTGGTCGCAAATTGAACAAGCTAGGCTAGGGGAAAGCAAGCACTTGCCCTTTTTTATGTATATTTTGTAAATATCGATACAAGAGATCTTCGTCGGGAAATTCGTTGTGTTCAGAGTCGGGACCATGGCCATGGATATACCTCGACGTTGACTGATAAAACCGTCGTAGATCAATCGATTAATTTTGGTGGGGCTGCCCTCAAAACCAGTTCGGGGACCGAACTCCAGATCTACGGCTCTGGTGATGATACCGTTGCACCTATGTAAAAGCAACTCACTACGCAGACAAGACCGAGAAAGTGCTAGTATGCAGCTGTGCCATGCTATCAGATCCAGGACAATTACGAAAGCTCTGCTTCCATGCTAGCCGTTTAACTCCTCAGCCAAGTTGCTACAGAAATGCAAAATGATTCTAGGTCGATCATCTGAAACGGCTGCTGATGTACTGACCTTACTTGCACGGCTGTGACCATCTCCAGTTCCACAGTGTCATTAGGGACGTTCAAAGTTGGGCGCCCACGCCCACCGCCCACGCCCATGACCCCTTCGCGCCACGCGTCATCACTAAAATGTAGTTTGCATAATTAGATAATACAAAGTAATTCTGAAAATTTATTGGTTTGTTACCTTCACTCATCAATCAGATCTGCGCATATGGCGAAGAAGAAGGATAACGGCGTCACAATCCCGGAGATTGTCTGGACTGATGACTTGGTCTGGCAGCTATTGGCGCAGATTGAACTATCGGAGAACAGAGTCGTGCTTCTAGGCAGACAAGGAAGAAGAAGGGCGAGGTAAGAGGTAAGTGAGTCAAAGTTGTCATATATGATACGAGATATGATGTTTCTGTGTCAGAACACGTCAGGTGATAGCAAAGTGGGTGTATCAGCGCATGGGTGGCTGCCGTTTTCCCGCAATTGCACAGCCAGAATGCTGTCGCAATGGGGGACCGAGTCAAACGAAAGTATGAGTAGTGAGTGCTGTGCTTTTCTCACTATTTTTCAGCTTACAATTCTGCTCAGCTTAACAAAAAAATACAAGGTGCATGCTCGACGTCTCCGAACAACTGGTGAAGGGGTCCAATCTGATGCGAATGGCAATGTCTCCGACAATGAATTTTTCGAATGCTATGTCCCTGCTGATGGACCCAACACAACCACAACTCCGAAAGCACAGTGTATTTGGGGTATGTTACTTATTTTCCGCCAGAATAATTCTAACATGACACAGATGAGATTGTTGAGCAATTCAAATTCTTTCCTGTTCTTCATGAATCTTATCCTCTCGTCCGAATGTCACTCCAATAGCCATCACCACTGGTATCGGCCCGCATGGCAGGAAGACTGTGCACTACCAGCCTCCAAGTGATGACGAAGGGCCAGAACTTGCATCGGAGAATTTTTCACAGATCCAGAGCCTCCACACAGCCCTTCAGAACGAGGCTGCACACCGTGGAATCTCCCCATCTTTTGAGTCTCCTTTCGATACTATTGTAGATCCTTCTGACTATTCTCAACCTCTTTATGATGTCGACGACAAGGAGAATGATCCTCCCCCATCTTCGCAGTCAACCCCTACCCCAACAACTAAGCGAGCCCCGAAATCTTCGTCAATGTTACAAGACAGTCTCACCAAAGCGAGACAACGGATCTCCAAGGTGCCGAAGAAGCGTACCCTTGACGAGACACTCATTGACATGCAGAAGTACATTTTATTTATTTATATTTCAATTAACCTTACTCATATATATAAGGGCCAGTTTAGATGCTATTAATGCTCGTGCTACAGCAGAGGGGCAGCTTCAAGAACGCCAATTGCTGCTCAAAGAGTTCGAGGCTGGTATTTGGAATGTTGACGAGTATCGTGAAAAGCTCCGTGAATTGATGCATGACAAGGCTGAGCCTGTGAAGCGTGCTCGTTACTCTCCAGATTGGCCAGATTGGGATTAGGTACAAACTGTCATCGAATATAATAGGGACGTTCAAAGTTGGGCGCCCACGCCCACCGCCCACGCCCACGACCCCCCTCGCCCATATACCACTACCCATTTTGTACTTGAACGAATGTATTATATAATCAATGATAACTTAACACTGTCCGAAACCACATTACACTCAATGGCACGTCTCCGAACATCACATGAGCAATACCTTCACTCATATCTCTTGCTTATGGTTCTTCGTACTTTGTGTCAGCCAGATATGACACTCGAAGAGGCAGCAGTACAGCAGCATTGCGACTTATCTTGCATTCTTGCTATTCAACAAACTTGTTATCTACAAGAGCGCTCCCCTGTTGCAAAAGCCAGCACCCTGCACATTGCTTGGGAATATGCAAAATCTCCATCTGATCATAATCGCTTTATTCACATGCTCCGTGTTTCTCCAATGACGTTTCAAGTCCTGCTCAATCTAATTGAAGGTCATCCGGTTTTTTCCAATAATTCCAACAATGCACAGGCGCCTGTTCAGACTCAGCTTGCTGTCACTCTCTATCGAATGGGTAGATATGGCAATGGTGCCTCGGTACTGGACATTGCTCGCCTTGCAGGAATTTCTGAGGGTGCAGTAGAGTTGTTCACGCAACGATGCTTCCGTGCAATTCAATCTCTGCATGACACTTTTGTATGCTTACCAACTGCTGAAGAAAAGGAGGTTGAGAAATCATGGATAGATGACCGGCTCAAATTCCAAGGAACTTGGAGGGAAGGTTGGGTGATGTATGACGGAACAATTGTTGTTCTGCATACTAAGCCAGGCCTCAATGGAGATGCGTATTACACACGAAAGTCAAACTATGGACTGAATCTACAGGTACTATATCACACAGTTTTTTTAAATAATATTGAAGTGCTTTGACAGGTTGGAAATTTGCCGTCCAATCTTCGTATTGTGGACTATGCGCATGGCCTGACTGGTTCTGCCCATGATGCCTCTGCCTTTGAGCATACTGCAGCTTCAAAACATGCAGATTGGTTTTTTAAAGGCAATGAGTTTGCCTGGGTAGACTCTGCATATCCAGTCAGTAGTCATACCATTCCAGTCCACAAGCGTCCTGCTTCTCTCATCCCCGAGAATGCTCTATTTGATAGTGCAGTAGCCCATCTCCGAGTACGTTCTGAGCATTGCATGGGAGCTCTGAAAGGGCGCTGGCAATGCTTGCGGGGGCTTCGGGTGACCATTACATCAAAGCGCCATCATCGGGCAGCATGCGACTGGATTACGGTGGCCATTATCCTGCATAACCTTGTGATAGATGTTGAAGGAGGAGTACAAGGGGCACACTTTGCTGGGATCCACACTCACACTGATGAACAAGAAGATAGAGGATTGCCTGATATCCTTCCAGGTCAAGTGATTGGGAATAATGGAGAACTGAAGCGACAACAGCTTGTAGAAGAGTTGATGGCATTTCGACAAATGTAACAG
>NW_024542513.1:0-10070 GCF_016758785.1 Suillus bovinus | reverse complement strand
ATGCCCCTTCCGTCTGCTTGCAAACTCCTTCTTCGCATCCTCATAGTCCAGCTCTCCGCGGACCCGCGCTTGCTTCGATCGATACCACATAAAAAATCTCGTCCCTATATCGCGCTGGGTGGGTATGATGAAACTCGCAGCGTCTTGCAGCCTTTTCTTCACCCGTTCCTTTATGGCATTGGAGGCTCTGGACAAGAACTCTTCGAGCTTGGCTTTTCGATCTTCGACGAGTGCGTCCCATCGGTGAAGACTGTCTGGGTCGGGGTTAGATGGGCTTGGTTTGACGTCATCCGCCATGGCTTGGTTAACCATGGCACGGACACGAAGCTCTTCCTCTCGTGTAGGGATGGCGATTTGAAATAAGGAATGATCAAGGACTTCGTGTTGAATATGCCTTTCGCCGATCCTATCTGAACCCAGACGGGGACTCGAATGCGATTGAGATATGGATAAGAATGCCGAACTCAGAGGATCGAGGGTCAAGGACAACACCGACGCATCTCCCGAGCATCTCCGGTTTTAGCGCATCGATGATGTCGCATACGTGACTGTTACTCAGCCCAGATTGGACGAGAACTTCAGGGGGGGGGAGTGGGCGTCGAGGATCAGAGGAGCTGGAATTTTCGAATCTCACTAGTGCACGTCCGTAAAATAAGTTGACAAGCCCTATCAGACTATGAAAGGCCAGCCTGGATTTCTGTGCACAGCGAAGAGCATGGGAGTGTTTCTTGTGGTAACGAAGGTAGCCGTAAGATGAGGGAGAGAGAGGTACAGAGTAACATGGAGAATCCATGGGGAGTAGAGAGTCGATGCTGAGGATGGATGCGGCATGATGAAGTGTATTTCGAGCCATTTCCAACTGGTTTGTTGTTCGGCAGACAGAGAGTAGTAGTAGTCCCTACGGTGACTATCCGGATGGCAGCGAGGCGCTGGAAGAGCGGCCCTGTGTACTGCAACTCTGAGTCGTCCGGGGTAGCCGCAATTTGTATGTAGCGGGAGAGTTGGAATCGCAATTGGAATAGATCGTCGGGGTCGGGATCTTCATGTCTGAAATCCGCTTTGACTTGCGAGGGGAACGGGCACACCGACTGAGTGGCCGAAAAAAGTATCGAATCTACCTCCTTCAAATAGAAGTAGTTTCGGTCCTTTGACGACGATCTATGCTAGGCGTGAGCGTGTGAATGGTGATTCAAAAATTATGGCTGCTTACATCCAAGGTGCAGCCCACGGAGGTGTAGTAGGTATTGGGGCGCTGGCCCTTGTATTCGCATGCCAAGGGATGGACCTGAAAGATCGTGTCAATGCGCAGGTTGTAGTAAAGGGAGTTCGCTGCTTACAGTGATGACGAGGCGCTTTGAATACTAACGGTATTCTGACGCTGAGCAGAAATCCTGAAAGTTTATGTTAGCGTGTTAGTTAAGATTGAAAACGTGACTACTTACATTGAAGGTGCAACAGACGAGATGTTAGTTAAGGACGGGGCCCTCGTATTCGCGTGCCGAGGTATAGGCCTGTACGTGAGTGTGAATGCGCAGGTTTTAGTAAAGGGAGTTTGCTGCTTACAAGGATGACGAGGCGCTTTGAATACTAACGGTATTCTGACGCTGAGCAGAAGTCCTGAAAGTTTATGTTAGCATGTTAGTTAAGATTAAAAAAGACAACTACTTACATTAAAGGTGCAACAGACGAGATATTAGTCGAAGACGGGGCCCTTGTATTCGCGTGCCGAGGGATAGGCCTGGACGTGAGTGTAAGTGTGCTGGTGACGATCAAGGGAGTTCGTTGCTTACAACGACAACGGGTCTCTTCGAGCGATTGTGGAAGTCAAATGCTGATGAGGCGTCCTGGAGTCCTGTGCGTCGTTTCGCGACATCGGGGCGTATTGGACTATAGCGAGGCGGCAGATGTTATGAGATTGACTCGAGTGTCAGGATGCGACTACCTGGAATTTCCAAGTAGAAGCCAGTGATAGGATGTTGGGTTGAGGTGCAAGAGATCGGTTTCCAAAAATGAGGCGCTTATATAGGTTCTGAGAACAATGAAACAGTCCACAGAACACAAGCCACAGTCGATAATTAGTAGTGGTAGGCGACATGTACTATAAACATCACGTGCTATGATTTAGTCGTGACGCTACATCGATCAGATTTCCTATTATGGAATGTGTGATATAGAGGCGTACTGGCACCGCAGAGGTCTGACATTTCTGTATAGTACGTGCAAGTATCAATAATTAGAGCCCTTGTAGACAGGAAAACGTACATGTTATTTTGGTCGCTGGAAATTTTTTCTACAACTTTTCACGATCAAGTTTGCGCTCGTCACCTTTTATCATGTGCACCCGACTTTGAGACTTCTTTTGTGATTTCCAAGACTTGAAGACTCTTGAATGACATCTAAGACTCTGAGGACAGTCTCGTGACTTCTCTTAATTGATCTAGATTTTCAAGATTTCACAGTCTTGTTACTTCGACGACTTTAAGGACATCTAAGACTTCTCTGACATTATTTGATCTAAATTTCCAAGATTCCCACAGTCTCACGACTTCCACAACTTAAAGGACATCTTATATGACATTTATTATTAATGCGTTGTTACTGTTCCATTTAAATACGGCGTATGGACTGAAAAATAGGCTATGCTGGACACCCGAGTCGTCGACACACCATACTTCAACTCAGAGGACATCTAAGACTTTGAGGACAATCTCGTGACTTCGACGACTTACAGGACAGCATAAGATTAAAGTCCTCAAAGTCTTAGAAACAAGATGTCGTCGCGCTTAAAAATCAGATTATGTCCTAGAAGTCCTCAAAGTCTTAGAAATCAGATTGTGTCCTCAAAGTCCTTGAAGTCTTAGAGGTCGTCTTTTCAAGTCGTCGAGCCTAGAAATCCGATTATGTCCTCGAGTAATCAAGTGATGTCCTTCAAGTCCTCGAAGTATTAGAGGTCGCGAAACCGAGTAATTAAATGATAACCTTCGAGTCGTCGAAGTCATGAGACTGTTCTCGTAACGAGAAAAATTAAATTATAATGCTCGAGTCCCTAAACGAGAGAGTAATAGTACATCCAAATCCATCCAAATGTATTGTACAAGTATCATGCTTAAAGTCCTATCCGTATACAAGTACGTGTAAGTCCAAATAGATTCCGTTGATAAGATATATGCATTGTGTTGTATGGATATAATAAGAGAAATATTAACGACAACCCGAGCTAATCTAAAGCCGCAAAGGATCTTGGATCCTGCTGGTCAATATCGTAGCACAACACATCCGCTTGAGCCTCAGTTACAAGGTTCCGAGTGCCTTTGGACGAAGTTGCTATATACTGGCAAAGTCTCGACACCCATTGGCTGCTTGTGGCGAACGCGCGCGAATCTCTATTTTTTATCGCAGCAATCTGACCCATAAACCATGCCTCCAAACTTGGCGTCCACTCTCCTTCCCACTGCATGTACTTGTCAAATATATTGATAGGAGGCCATAACGTATAATGGTCCTCGGTCACCCCTAGAAGGGTATCGACATGAGCGTCCGTTACCATGTCGTCAACATCGGTGCCAATGCGCTCGACACTGGAGTGTACGATAGCGTCCGTCGAAGGGCCAGAGAGGGTCGCTGAGATCAAGTTGTCCGGTCCAAATTGTACTGCAAGTCGCCACAAAAGACTACCCATGGCACAGAAACGTCGACTGAAGGGAAGTCGAAGCATGACCCTGACGTGCTCATCATATTGCTCGAATACTCCTTTGCCTCTTTTGAGCACGACAGGTTTCTCATCAAGATAGCCCGGCCGTGGAGCCGAGATGGTGTTCAGTGCGCCAGCAAGGTGCTGGGGGTTGGCAAAGACACGCCAGTCGAGTCCGCGGGAGAGACAACGGATTGCGAAAAACCACAGCGGTACGTCTGGATATTGCGCTCTCCAAAGACGAAGTCTGACCTCAGTTCTCTTAGAGACTACCAACCTCCCACGAGAAATGACATGCAGGAGGTGGTAGGGGGGGTAACAAGCGATATGAAGAAGGCGGTTCTCGGGATCGCTACGCAGAGACGCGGAAAGTGGATTAAGAACCTCATACTGCTGAAGGCAGTTCGCGCGATCGAGGATGGAGCGGGTTATTGCATTGCTGATGGGACGGGATCCCATCCTGTTGAACCCTGCGACGGTTGTCACGGTGGAAGAAGGAACAAACTGCACGAGCCCCATGGGGAGCGACAAAGTGCCAGGAATCGACTGCGGTGCAGCTGAGAAGTTTAATACATATAAAAAATAAGTCTAGGATTGAAGTATTGTGCACTCACAGCGCTGAATGGTTGGCTGGTCACGATAAGGAGAAGGCGCTGATTAAGAAAATTAGCTATGTTAAAACGACTACTTTTCTAAGAGAAAACATACCTCGATGACTTCTTCGGGCAGGACTGCGGTGACGGCTGGGCTGTCTGTGTGTTCCCCTAAATCTCATCGGTGAAGGAGATCTACCGCGGCGAGTAAATTGTTGTGGAGACCTTGATCTACCACGACGAGTAGGGATTTGACGGTCAGATCGAGACGGAGGATAGTCTCTATATGAAGATGGCCGAATTCGGGGAGAGACAGGCCGGTGAGGATAAAAGGAGGATCCATGGCGAGGAGGGGAGATCGAACGACGTGATGTATGTAAAACATAGCTTGGACGTGCTTGGCGAGGGGACAGATGTCCACGATTCAAGTTGTGCCCCTTGCCTGCGCCTGGGGTTGATTTGTCTGCATCGAGGGTAATTTCTCCTGGCTCGGCATCGACGTCCATACTGTCGCCCGCGACAGTGTCGTGCATTTGACGTTCCAAAAGTGCCTCCATCTGCCTCAACCTCTCCATCTCCAACTGCCTCTCGTCCTCGATCTCTTTCTTTTTCTTTATCTCCATCTCAATCTGCCTCTGTCTCTCGTCCTCGTCCTCGATTTCCTTCTGCCTCTCCATCTCCAACTGTTTCTTTTGGTCTTCGATCTGCTTCTGTCTCTCCAATTCCACCTGACTCTGCCTCTCGTCCTCAATCTGCTTGATCCTCTCCATTGCCTGCCTCTCCATCTCGTCCTCCTTGTCTTTCTTAAGGCGCGCAGCATCCATTGCTCGTGAAATTGCTTTCTCTTTGTATCTTTTTACGAGCTGCTGCCTCCTTTCCACCTTCTTCTTCTCCTCCGACTCAAGTTGAGCCGATGGTATTGCGTTTTGGGATGTCGAAGTAGAGTCAACTATCGTATCAGACGTGAGCGTATTGATAGTTTGTCGTGGTGGCTTTGCGTTAATTTGATCTCTGCCGATCGCCTTGAACCATATCGCTCGTGCATGCGCAGGTTCAGATATACCCAGGGCATCACCGAAGACACTATGTTCAATCGTATTTAACGAAAAAAGTCCGCAAGAGCACGAGTCTGCTTGAGTTCCGTGTGGCAATGTATTTCCTTGATTTTCGAATGGGCCATCGAAACGGAGGGAAAGCCAGTGCTGTAACTTGGGAATAAAAGGTCGAAGTGCGTTTGGGAGACTAAGAGAGTCGCCTGCCTTCAGGTAGGTTTTTATCTAGCAAATGAGGGGAATGGCCTACCGTAGCAAAATATTTTCCGTCCAAAGTCGATGCGGAATGAAACAAAGTGGTGCACTTCTGGAATACACACTGGGAAATATAGAACCTTTCCTTTCGATAGCGTCTCTTCTAAGTTTTTGAAACTGCGGGGCAAGGAATTGACGTTGGGTTCTGAAAGGCGGATCGCATCGGCGAACTCAGTGTCTGTTATGACGATGTTGGAATGCGCTTCGACTAATCGGCGGGTGGTATACTGGATCATCATATCCACGAGAGTATCTGAGAGCCACGCGTTATCGGACAGAAAGCGTGCAAGTTGTGTGGTGTTCCTTAGGCCGCTTGAAGACAGCCCGACAAGCTGCTTGCGGTAAGGTAGACGAAGCATAACTTGACGTGCCGTGGTAAAAGGATTAGAAGGCGAAAAACTCCCAATGAAGCTCTCTTCGTTCTTTTTCTTCAACCAGGTATCTGCAACTACCCACGTCATCTTAGCCTCGCGAACTTCATGTAGTCTTTGCCAGAGGTTCAACATCCACAGGGGCAACGGTTTGTTTTTGAGTTGAGGATCGAGGATCGACCGCTTTCCATCCTGAATCGCGCTTTCAAGAGATGCGTAGAGGCTATATACCCACTGCTTTGGAGGTATACCTCTGGTGAGGTCTAGATCCTCGATTGGACGTGCTCTGTCAAAGCACGACGTTCCACTCTCTGTGAAGGACCCAGCCTCGATATCGGGCACGTTGAAGTCCAAGATTTCGCCTACAGTGGCGTCGGAGGAGGAGGGTAGAAGCATGGAGTGTACCTGCTCTGGTATTTTCATTACCTCCGACATAAGCTCTAAATCTTGCGGATCCAATTGTTCGCCTGCATCGAACCAAGTTCCAACCGGTACATGAGTAGTAACGGCCGGAGGAACGGTGGGCGCTGCGGAGAAAGGCGTGTCTTTATCCTCATCTAACTCAAACAAATCGTCCTCGTCGGTACCATCGTAGTCGGAGTAGTCGTGGTAGAGTTCGATGTCGCCCGTTCGTGGATGAAAGGTCTGCGACGAACGAGCATCGTCCTTCAGCCGATTGATCTCCTTGTAATTGTTTGTAATCTCTTGGCGCGGTTGAGATTTGCCTTGAGTCACAAATATTCTCTTGCGAGCTTTTTGGCCTTTGAATTGAGGCTCTTGGCCGTCTGGCCAGAACTGGCCTGGCTTCCCGCAATAGCTGACGACTGACGCGAAGGAATCAGACAAAAATCGATAGACATTCAGTATACGTACTTTTAGGATTTCGTTTAGGTTGTGTAGGCATTGTTTCTGCCTGTTCCCATGGATTCTCTGCCCAAGCCAATGGTGCGTCGGACGTCGATGCCGTGTCATTCGCTAAAGAACGTAGATGAGCTGTTGAAAACGATAGTTCGTGATTTGGCTCACGAGTATTCGACTCAACAGGGCGTTTCCTGCTCACAGACATGACTCCAGTCCGCATGGGACCTCTGGGTTTAGCGGCCTGCGGTTTCTCCGAGACAGTAGAGTGGATACGAGGCATATGAGATCGCAGAGAGTATGAGAAGCACTAAGTGTTTTGATAGTAGAGTAGATTTGGTAGCTGAGGGAATGTTTAACGTCTCACTGGAATTTCCAATGAGAGGTTCAGGTGTGATGGAAGTTGTTGACGAGGAACAAGTAAGCTGGTGAATTTAAGCTTATCTAAATGTGGCAGTGGTTATTGCACATGTGGCAGTGTTATTGACTGCCAAATACGTAGCACATTAGTCATCAACTCTAATGAGCTACTTAACAATGCGGGTCCATTAAACGCACATCGGGATTCTGATATTGTCGTAGATTTTGCTCTTAACTTAAAGTTCAAGCCACCCAAGGCATTCAAGTGTGGTTTAAATGTTGTACTAAATATTGCAAACCCCGATGTGATGATCCCCAAATATAATTGTTTTGATTACTTCTGTACTACATATACTTATGTTTCAGTGAGTTGTACAGTGACGAAAGAAGTGTTGAGTGAGTAAGCGAGGCAAATTTGCAATAGAGAAAGGTCCGACAACAAGCGACGGGTAATCCACGAGGATTCAGAATGTACAATCTGACGTCGCAGAAGTCGTCAAAGTCGTCAAAGTCATTAGAATCTCCAAAGTCTTCACAGTCGTCGAAGTCGTCAGAGTCCCCTAAGTCACCGGGGTCTTTGAAGTCGCAGAAGTCTTCAAAGTCTTCAAAGTCGTCAAAGTCGTCAAAGTCTTCAAAGTCTTCAAAGTCTTCAAAGTCTTCAAAGTCTTCAAAGTCTTCAAAGTCTTCAAAGTCGTCAAAGTCGTCAAAGTCTTCAAAGTCGTCAAAGTCGTCAAAGTCGTCAAAGTCGTCAAAGTCTTCAAAGTCGTCAAAGTCGTCAAAGTCTTCAAAGTCGTCAAAGTCGTCAAAGTCGTCAAAGTCGTCAAAGTCGTCAAAGTCTTCAAAGTCGTCAAAGTCGTCAAAGTCGTATCAAAGTCGTCAAAGTCGTCAAGTCGTCAAAGTCGCATGTGTCCCACAAGTCATCATAGTCGCACAAGTAGTCAAATTTCTCGGCAAGTGCTCAAGACTTCTTGCTGTAGTAAGTCGCTCGCAAGTATCAGTAAGTAGCCCGGCGTGTTGTTTCGTCCGCACCTAACTTCAAATTTACTATGGGTGAATCAAAAAAAATGAACTATTATGATATGGCGTTACAAAGGTGCGATTTCAAGGCGCTGCCTGCAATATGAAGGGAGTGTCCGAACTATAGATATTGTACAGTTCCGTGATTTCTATCAGTACAGCATGTAAAATTCAAGGCGGTGCCTGCGCTATGAAGAGAGTATCCAAACTATAAATATCCTACAGTTCCGCAATTTCTATCAGTACAGCATGTAAAATGTAACAAAATGATGTAATACTAGTGTGTAATAACAACACTACAGGGTGGTGAAGCGTTCTAGACAATTCAACAGTTCTTCTCTACTGACGAGTTCGCCCGGATGCATCTGGCTACTACTTCCATCCGTCTGCTTCTTGCGATACACAGATGTCGCGTTCTTTAAATCCTTCCAAAAATGTTTAACGATTGCATTTGCAATCTCATTCGCTCGTTTCGTCGTGCTCGTCTTGAGCTTTGGCCTTTCGGTGCCAGCGGCCACATATTTGTTGGTATCTAAGACCATAATACAAAGAGCCATTAAAGGCCTGCTGTACAGCTCTAAAGGTCGATGTTACACGTGTTCAATGTAGTGAAAACGGAAATGAACTCACTAACGCGACGCGAGATGCGCGGTAAGTTGACAACCATACGTTGGAAGGTTTCCAGAGAGTGTTCATGGACCTGGTTTGTCAAGGTCCTTCCTTGCTTATGGTCGACGTAACGGGAAAGTTCCGTTAGATGCATGGTTTCGTAATTATAAAAGTGCCCTCCTGTGGCGAAGGAGGCTACCGGTGTATACACCGCGTGAAACTGTCCCGGTGGTTGTATTCTGCAATTGTAAGCATGGATAGATACATAAGGACCAAATACTCACAGCATATCACCGGGCAAGAGAGTGACGATCTCTCCGTGCCAACTTTCTTCGATATTTTTGCGGCTTCGATAGAGATCCGTCAACTCTGGTGCTATCTCAGAGAGTTTAGTACGAGAAATTTCATCTTCGTTACGGTGTCTCCATAAGCCCCATTTTTTTTTCGCCCGTTTCGACTTGCACAAAAGTAAGACTTCCGTCAGAGTCATGGTGCGGATGTGTCCAGTACGCAGGGCCATGGATCAATGCCCACGAATGGACGGTAAAATTGTCCGGATGGACTTTTTCACCAATGGGGCAGTCAACAGTGGTTTGATTCCATCCGTTGATAATGCCGCTATCGAGAGTGCTAAGCATAGACGGTTTAGTGGTATGTTAATGTAAATATATGTGGTACTAACCTTAGTTCTAACGGGAGACCTCCCTGTCCAAATGCAACGTCAAGAATGCATTGAATCTTGTTTGGGTCGTGTATGTTGTTCACGAACTCTTCGAGAGTCGCGTGCTGATGCGGATATGTAAATCTTTGGTGCGTTGTTCAGCGTCTATTGTAACTACATTAGATAGTGTAATGCAGATGCGAATTAAAAAACAGACTCACCATGTACGACTACACGCATCAAGTCTGACATGCCACGATCTTCTAGGTAATCTAGATCGAGAGTTGCAGGCTCGGGTCTACTTATATTTCGAATAACAACAGCCTTGTTTACCCGAATCGCCGCAGAGATTTCGTCGCACAGTTGCCGGCTTTTTGGTGCGCCAGTCGCTGTACTTTAAGTGTACGACGTTTTTTGACGTCTCAGGAAGCGATTCCGGAAGGGTTGCAAAGTAAGACACCGTCGTAGCATCTTCCTGGCACACGTTTACGCCATCCCTGACTATGCACGGTAGCACGGTAATAGATCCATCAGACCATGTGATGGTTTCTGATTTCTCGTGCACCTGCGAGCCTATAATCGGAGTTGCGAGGTCACGAGAGT
>NW_024542512.1:0-10080 GCF_016758785.1 Suillus bovinus | reverse complement strand
CCTTGCCAGATCCCTTTCCATATTGGAATGAAACAGGATTGCTCAGTACAGAATCGCAAGCATTCGGACTGATGATGCTTTCGGCTTGGAGAGACTGGATTGGTGTTTGATAGCGCGAGCAAATTCTTTTGTTTTCGGGCTATCCCTCATTTCCCTCATTGTCTGCCACGCTCATTTACAGCCATCCATTTGGATAACGCTAGGCCAAAAAAATTCTCCCTACATACACGCCGGTATTATAATGGTGCCGGGTCATGCGGCTCGCCAGAATGTCCCGGCATCACGAATGTCCCGGCACCACGAGTCCAGCTGAGCGACAGCGCTGATTCTCTCCTTTATTCGTTTTTCATTCCTCCACACTGTCGAGTTCGTCTTCCTTCACGCCTCCTCACTCGCACTCTCAGCTTTTCGAACCCCACCCACCACTCCCCTTACCATAATCTCTCCAGTTTGTTAATCCACACACCGTAGTTCCCTCCGTTTTTACCAAAGTCTTTGACATGTTCGAATTTTGTGAGCAGGTATCCCGCCCTCTTAGCGGCTCCACCTGCTCGTATACCACGAGCTAACACTCGGCCCAGCCCAACCTGTTAGAACATGTTAGCGACCCTAAAGCGAGACGAAATTAGACTTGAGCTTCTTTTCTCCGATCAAATATGTAGTAGTTCTAGGAATTGTGTACTTGGGCTCATAGGAGAATATTTGGTTGTCGCCCGATACATGCCTCGAGGTACTGATAGATCGCATAAGTAGTAATACCAGACATGGACAGAAACCACGTTTTGATCAAGGGTGCGAGGTCGACCTGTACAAACCGGCAACCTCACCACTTCACCGGTCTCCCGATGCTAACAATAGGTGGTCCTTGATATTTAGCGAGCTCAGAGCAATTTGCTTTCGTTCTTTGGGCATGTATCGTCCCATAGTAGATCGAGATCGACTAGCTTCTAATCGGAAAATTAAAATTGTGTAAAATACCAGTTTGCATGTAGGAAAGAAAATTGGCTGTAAAAACAACCAAATTAAATTAAATACCTGGCATGTCGAAGAGCAGTGTTAAATATCTACCGACAAGGAGACTCGTCAAAAATTCAATATTCAGAAAGCGTGCGAGACGGCCATGATTAATACCCGGGCCCTCGACATTCTACTCTATACAGATGCATTTATATACGCGGCACAGGTCGCGTGCGCATTTATCATAAATTTGTCTTCCACAAAAAGAACCATGGGAAAGGGTGAAGAATTAGGCGAGTATTCGAGCACGCGCTGTCCCGGACGAGCTCGCGCGTTGCGTCATGCGCAGAAATACACCATTAATTTCGATTGATCCAAAAGCATCTTGATGTCTCTGCTCCACTGGCAGTACGTGACTTGGCTTGTGTATAGTATAGATATAATACCTTCTGTATTGGATGTCGGGATAAGAATTGAACAAATCAAGTGTCGTAAGACATCATGTAAAATCATAAACAAAATACAACTTTGAGGGACGAACAGCCGCGATGATCGTTAAGATAAGTGTGGTGCCGTACATACATACATATGGGTACCACGAAGTATAACTCTCATCCACCTATAGAAAACATAGTCCAAACAAAGACCCATCACGAAGAAGGGAAGGTGCAAAAAATTATGCGATAATCTTCATCAGGCCCGAGGGCTCCAGTTGGAAGATAACAGACCCTGGCATAAACCATGGGATCTGCTTCGCATTGACGGAAGGAGCCGTCATATAAAGTCAAGGCCGCAAGCCCCTGCAAAATGTTATCATGAGCGTCAAGATACGGTATAGATGCATAACAACTTACGACTAGGATAACCATGGAGAACGCCAACAGACACGTGTAGACTATATAACAGCAACCAGTTCCGTGGAACGGCGATAATACTCTTCCCAGTGGAAAGACGGATTTTTAACAAATTCCGCAACCGAAAGCAATTTCGGTAGGATTCTATTTTCAACGGGGCCTCCACTTCGGTGCGTGCGTACACACAAAGACCCACATACACCCGAGACAACTCAAGGTATAGTGAGTCCGACTCGAAGCTAGCCTCGCTGGATCGATAGCATGCAGCTACAGATTGACATTACGACAGAGCTTTGGATATTGCAACAGCCTGTGAATTATATGTCATGGCTTCCATGTCCTAGTTAAGGCCATGTGGGGGTAATATTCAAAAGCCCAGGGAGACTTGAGTCACGCCGCACCAAGCACGGAAGCACCGACAGATTCCCAGGGATCCTCGTACGCTTTGTTCGTGACTTGCCCCATGAGCAACGCATCGTGTGCGTGGGATTCGTTTAAGATATGATTGCGCGGTATGGCAATTCAGCGTGGCTATCGTGCACTCGTCAAAAATATGACTGCATGGTATGTGCGTTTCTGTGCGGGAAGCACTGATCTGGTCAACAATGACTGCGCGGTATGCGCGTTTTCTGTGCGAGTAAGCACTGATCTGGCCAACGGTATGACTGCGTGGGATGCGCGTTTCTGTGCGAGTAGGCACGATTCTGCTCAAATAATGAGTGCACGGTATGCGTTTGTCAAATGCTTTCTAGTTTTGCAGGCCAAGGAGGGCAATGCCGCACGCGAACGCACAGATGCACCGATAAACCACACGCCCGATGTATCGCGGCGTACAATCCTCGTATGCAAGAGACAAAGCCACTTGACCCTTGGTATCATTGTCATAGTAGCAATTGGTCAAGGGTCTGTGTCTGTCAAGTTTGTGATAGGCATCGAAGTCAAATATCGTGAAATATTGCTTGGGCGCTTTGATAGCTTTGGCATAGTCCTGCACGGTGAGTGAAACGACAAGGTACTGTCGGGAGGCATCTGCCTATCTGGATCGCTGCCTCGCTGCGAAATATGTATTCACAGAGGAAGCCGATAAGAGGGCTCACTTGCCACTCCCTCGTGCTTCCGACTCGAGGCTGATCATGAAACACAAGCGGAAAACTTGGACGTAGCAGAGGGACATCATGAAAGGGAAAGAAGAGAAGCGATGGGAAATGAGATATTCGAATCCCGATTTTGACAGGAGCGGAAGTTACCGGGTCTGAAATTTGAACTATGTAGTTTACATAAGCGACGCTGCCAAGCACAAATGTCAGTGACAGTTGATATGGAGGTTATCTCGCAGATTGCGTGGTCCAGTCGGAGCTTACATGGAGCAAAAGCCGACTCGATCAGCATCTCTGTCTCACCCGTTCATCGAGTTGATGAACGAGTCATAATATGACGCCCAAGGGCAAATTGAGATCTGGAACACGAATCAGTACAGCATCAATTTTACAAGACTATCGTACTACATATACATTGTACATGTATGATATATATTTGAACGGACAAGGATCCTCAAGCTTGGGTAGCTAGTGAATAGACAATAGATGGTGAGATATAGCAAAACCCTAAAAAAAACTAGTCAAGCATGGGTCTTTATACCCATGCTCGACGCTTACTTGATGTGAGCACAGGAGGAGTGCTTGGTGGAGTGAAAAACCCGCCAGCGGTAATTCCCATCGCTTCCACCCCCGAACCACTAGCCTTGCGAAGCGTCCCACGACCAATCGATATCGAACCTCTCCTAGAACTCCCCGGACGTTCTATGCTGATTGTCGAACGCGCTGTACTTCGGTGGGAGTGGACTGTACCATTTGGACTCTGGTCACTAACAGTATTTACGCCGCTTTCATTGCCTCCATTTCTCGTCACAGGTGCAAGAAACCTTCGTCGCCGAGGTTGGTATGGAAAGGTATTTGCATTTGCATCTGCGTCTGCACCACCACCTCCCCATACGCTGATCAAATTTTCGTTCGTGAGAGTAGTTCCCGACCCACTGGGCCCAATCGGCATGACCAACACCGCATCATCAATGTCTTCATCATCGCTCCGTAAACTCAATGGTCGGGCCTGCTTGAGCTGTGAGCTTGATGAACCCTCCGATGATGGTGGAGAAGGTGACCTTCGGATAGACGGGTGCACCGCCTCCGCGCGATCATGGACTTCATCAAATATTTCGTAATAGCGCTGGATGCAGAGCTTGACGATAGACCCCAGAGTAGTACCACCTTTTGAAGTGTCAGTGGAGGATGATGATGCTGGCTGTGTCGGCGTTGCACTTGCGGAGGGTGCAGTGGTCGTCGATGATTCATTTGTTATAGAACATAGGAGTACATCTTGCATCGGGTCTGAGCTTTTGACTAGGTTGGGACAAATGACAATAGCAAGATTGTGTGCATCCATGCGATTTACATTTGATCGTAGAGATACCTCGTGCAGCACATCTAAATAGGCGTTAGGTACATGTCTTTTAGCATATCACAGAAAAGCGTAGCTCACGAAATATGTTGCTCAATAAGATGTACATGCATGGCATCAGCTGTGGCAGGAGTGTGTCGCGAATATATGCCATGGCGAGCATGCTGGTTGTGTCATTCGATGGCGTCGGACATCGACGTATGTCAGGATACAGAGATTCTGGGAATGGGGGGTCGGGAAGGTCACGAAGATACTTCTTCAATAGGACAGCTGCGAGATGAGGGTCGTTAAAGCTTTGGAGAGAAACGACCTGGCCTGGTCAAGTGTCATAATATGCTGATACTATGTCGATGTAGAAAAATACCTCTGTCGTAGGCTTCTTGAACCTGTTTGAGTAACGCGGAACTCGGCGAGCGCCTGAAAATCCCTTCCTCGTTCAGCCCTATATATACATTTGATGAGTTTAGGCAAAACCACAACCATCCTCGATACTCACCAGAGGTCAAAAGGTCCTGGATAGAATCTTTCAGAACCCGCGGAATGCTACCCTTTTCGCCGTCGTGACCCATGAGTTCCTCCAAGGGCACGCCAAAGACGCTAGAGCAAATTGGACTTGGTAGTACGATACGGTGCTCCTGTTTCAAGTTTTCTCTATAGATGTGTTATCAAAAGTGTTGAACAAGTTAAAAGTGTGCTTACTTATACACCGCAGGTGGAATGTCAATCTGAGTCAATGGAACCTGGGTAGCAAGTTCTGACAGAGTGTCGACGTAGACTATTTTACGAAAGAACTTCGGGCTGTGCGACAGCGTTCAGCGGAATTAGAAATTATGACAACGGAATGTGAAAGACCTGACAACAGCACCTGCCAACGAGAAAAGCACTGCGAAGCGCAGGTCAAAAGGGCGCCCGACCGAACGAATAATTTCACCTACTTTTTGAGAAGAGAGAAGAGTGCACGATGAGCTGTACTAGACATTCAGTTTGTTGCATGGTGAGTAAGTGAAGTATCGCTGACCAGGCGCTTCAAATTCTTGCGGTACTTCCTACTCAGGCTTCGATATGCCTTCCAAACCCAATTCCAGCTTGGAGCGTAGCGATTGCCTGCTGCGAAGAATACTACAGTGTAATCGGATTCGACTAGAGAGAAGGAGGTGAGACCAGTAGATCACGGTGATAGCACTAGAGATGGACGAACCAAAGAGATCGAGGTATGACAAAATTCGCCTAACATGGGATAAGGATAATAACTGGTTGCGTTTTGCACAGACACGTACTGCAAGAGCAGGTCATAGGAGACCTCTTGCGGATCGGGTAACGCCGATGCACTGAGAATTACCCTATGCAACGTGCATTAGTGGTGAATTAGGACGAGCTGGTATCCGTCACCAAGGCCCAGGAGAACTTACATAGGCCTAGTCCTAGCAAGGAAACGAACTATGAATAGGTTGACAGCGCCACTAACCATGTATTGTACTCACTCAAAATCAACACCAGCCTGGAAAATGACCTTTCCCATAACCTCTTGTACTTTATCCCTTGCACCGGGCTCATGTCCCGTAGCACCTGGGGTATGCTTCCATGGTGGATTGAATACTTTTCTTCGAAAATGAGGACCTGAGTCGGATCCAAGAGGAGATGTTGGAGAAGATGCGGCGAGTGAAAGAGCAGCAAGTCTCTGCTTCAAACTAGGCGGCATCTTCGGGAAACGTTGTTACAAGTTGGAATGGTACAAAGAAGAAGCCGAAAGGGACTAGAGCTGAGTTGACTTTCGCCCACGAGACGGGTGCGTGTTGCTTGTTGAGACTTGAAGGCGTTCTTGTCAACGATGGTGAAACGTTGTAACCATACCGGTGCCTGATATTATTATTATACTATTAATGCACAAGAGCGCAAATTAGTTAGCGAATAAGAATAAGGATAAACAACAAGCAATGTACAAGGACTAAAAACTGCAATATTAATATGACTCGGAAGTCCAGATCCCTAGTAATATATGTACCCTCTCTGATGCGGCTGTAACCACGGTCCAGGTGAAAGGCAATGAGATCTAGCGTCAGAAAAGAAATGTCTATGCGAGGCGAGACTCGTCTTGGAATCATTCAGTGGCTAGGCAACGTCTAGCCAGGTTGCTCTCGGGCGAGGATTCGGGCTGCGGTAGTAGTCCCCGAAGTTGGCAGTACACCCTGTATGGTAGTGTTTGGGGAGCGAGATCGGAGCATGACATGGTCCTATTCACGAGTCGATGATAGGCTAGTATCGTCAAGGACGCTAGCTCTTATTAGTGCATCTTGGCGAAACTTGAAATGGGTTGACCGAGTCTCTAGATCCGCTGCGCATCTGGCTTAGTCGAATACTTTCAATCTAGATTTCAGGGTTCGTACGACACGGCACCGAAACCCATCCGAAATCAACTGCGGGTCAAGTCCTTCCGCAAGGAGGTGTCTACTGTCTTCAAGTACTTGGGTCGCCGACCATGAACGACGCCTCAAGCAAACTGAGCAAATGCAGATCGGTGGTATCTTGATGGGGATTGTCCGTGGATGCGAAGCTCAGAGAGTGACGTGTTCGGAATGGCATCGGCCTATGCTATGAATCGTAGGTCCCCCGGCCCGGAAGCTCACCCCACATTTTTTCAGGGCCAATCTATGGTGCACCGTGAACCTTATTCCGACCTGTCCCAACTCGAATACACGCTCCTCTCAAACGCCAGATCGTCTCGTCACCATGACCGTGCTTCTCAGTGTTGATTGATGTTGATTAACCATTTAACAGGATTTTCTTCCATTCCCAGCAAAAATATGCATACATTTTGCAGTGTTCTTGCGTGCTCTCAAGACATTCGACCAACTCCGAGTCAATGGCAATCCATTCGCCCAGTAACCCTGCAATCATCTCGCCTTGATCGCCGAAGCACGACTGTCTGGTGTACCAGCAAGAAAATTTCAGGAACCACGGAATGATAGTGGCTGGTCTATTCTAGTAAAATTATTGCATTTGATTTAAAAGCTGACTTACATGTGTACCTCCGTCGCCATCGTCAGCGTCAACGCTGAGCTCTGAGCAGCGTCGTCCGACGTCATATATTGGCCGGGAGTCACGGTATGTCATATCATTTGTGGAATTGCAGTTTTCGGGTTTCTGATAATGCGTACATTGCAATGTAGAAGAAAATGGTAAACCACCATATGGTACCATTCCGGAAAATCATGGTGCCTTGTGGAACCTTATCATTTATCGTTTCCTTACACGAGACGTGAAGGTGGTCATGCGTTGGTTTAATTTTGGGAGAGATGTAAAGTTCTGGTATTATCCAGTACATTGTAGACTTGACTGATGTGTCCATAAGCAACTCGTTGCGCCAATGAAATGGTTCGAATACCTAAACACCGACTGACTGCGTTTTGGCATCATTCGATCTGCCGATAGAATCACATTCTCCGGCGTGCCCCTGTATCTCTCTGTAAGGGATCCCAGATATGTTGTCGTAAACATTATCGGCCGTGGGTGCACGTACGTGAAAATCCATTCAACTTGACACTCTTAGGGTCGCAGCATGACAAGCACCGGTTCATGCTATAACCGACTAAAAGTCAGTTCAAGCTGAGTCCTGACAGCTTCTCCTCGATGGCGCAACCGGGTCTCATCCAGATCGGAACATCCTATGGAATCCGCATTGTGAAACGTTCTATGCTCCTTGCCCAGGCGTTATCTTCGGCGTCCGGCAGTGTTCAGTGGCAAAGGTGTATATATATCCATACAGGACATTTGATAAGCGGACACATTCTAAGAAGTGAAGAACGCAGTGATGGACCACTTGAGGAGGAGGACGGGCCCGGATGACCCACAAGCGACATCAAAACCGTTAAGGGGCAGTACAGGCAGTGCCGAGGCAGTCAAACATTTCTCCCTTTCGTAATGATATCAAAGATCAATCACGAAATGTAAGAAGTCGACCTAACTAGGACAGTGGGATACATCAAAGGATTCGAATTTTATGATTCCATTCCATCGATACGAATCTGATGCAAAAAATGACACACCGATAGAGCTTCAACTTTCGATGATGAATTCTGATCCCATGCGGCTCCGCTCTCACAACTGGTGAAGCACTGGAACGCCATTACGCGCTGGTATGATCATCAAGCACTCTTCTTGCAGTGAAAGTTCAAACACATAGTAGTGCGCTCATCCGTCACGGAAGGGCCACCGTAGCGGTCTGCCGATGATAAGAGAACCGGCAGCCCCGCGGAATATCTACTCTGTAATGCGACTCGATGCCATGGTGACTTCAGTGGCGGAAAAACTGAGTGAGTACCAACTGAATGATTTGCGGGGACCTTATCAGGGAATCAGAGGGGGGATTATTGCCATAGAGAGACTGGGCTTCGCATGCATACGTGTATGTAAAAAGTGTTTTGAATGACCTTTACTTGGAGCTCTAGAAGCTCAAGGATGAGCCTCTGACCGGTTATAATTGCTAAAAAAAAAAATTCTGTACCCGGTACTTACTCACCACCACGCCGTGGAGCTGACATGTGGATTAATTGCTGATCGGTATCTTCAGGCCACCCGCAAGATTGGGATGATTGCTTCTGGATGTCGAAATATCCAACAAGGGAGTAATGATGGCCGCGGAAGATAAGCACTTCCGTTAGATCCATTGAACTTGCCGAGAGGTGAGTCCACACTCAGTTTGAGCAAATCGTAAAACCTACCCCATCAACTTCCCAGGCCCCCACGACTCCGGCTATTGCCAATAGCCATTCCGGATTTGTTCCGACAACCTCAAAAACTTCAGTTCAGTTGCTCATAAAAGCAACAGAAAACTTTCATAAGATGGACCATCCTCGAGCACACTGATTTATTAGCCTCTCCCCATCCACCAAATCGACTTGGCAGGATGTATCACAAGTCCATGTTCCCCGACCTCCCTGCTGTGCCCGAGGCTAATGTCCACCATTTGTTCTTTAATCGACCAGAGCAGAAAGCCTGGCCAGATTATACGTTGTACGTGAATGCAACCACAGGTAAACAGTGGTCGTTCCGTCAATTCGCTGAACGTGTACGCGATGGGGCTACCGCTCTCGGAGCCGACGTCGAGCAAGGTGGCCTCGGTATCTCCCTCGAAAAGGGTGAGATCGTGGGGATCCTAAGCGAAAACAGCCTGGTATGCTTCTATCTCCCTCAGCTATGTATTATCAATCTATATACGCAGAGTCAGGACTATATTGCATTACTGCACTCTCTATTGGCAATTGCTGTGCCTTTCGCCATGATATCGGGGTACTCGACTCCTTTCGAATTCAAACATGCAGTGTCACTATCGCAAGCCACGCGCCTTTTTGTCAGCCCCTCACTACTACCCCTCGCTGCAACATCGGGCCTGCCACATGACCGAGTTTACCTGCTGGAAGGTCACGTCGAAGGTTGCTTGAGTTATGACGACCTTGTCAACCGCGCTCGACGCAATCGGATACCACGCATACCTGTAAAGCATGCCACGCGAGACACTTTGGCGTATCTGGTTTTCTCAAGTGGAACAAGTGGCCTTCCCAAAGGTGTGTGTGCTGCATCGGTTTTTGTATTATAACCGTCTTAAATCTGCCCCGATCATCTCAACAGCGGTCATGATATCTCATGGAAACCTAACGAATTCATTACTTCAGGTCAAGGTTGTAACAGAAGAAGTGAACAAATTCCAGAAAGTAACTTATTCATTTCCTCTTATTCCGAAATATGCTCAACACGCGAGTTAGCCACCCGTATGGAATGGTCTCAATGGCATGCAGGTGCTATTTAACGTTCTCCCGAT
>NW_024542511.1:0-10129 GCF_016758785.1 Suillus bovinus | reverse complement strand
TGGTTCTCGAGAGTGACAAAGAGACATACCTTGTTGCACTCCCTAGCCCGAGTGAAGGATTCGTGCTCTCTATCCTCCTATCTACACACTTCCACAGACGGGAAGATTATGGACGTTGTCGAGGAACCTGCGAACGATAAGAACACGGTAACAACACGTCTACGCCAAAAATAACACCTTCCGCTTCGAGTACTGGTGAAAACGACACCACCACCTCCGATGCGCCAAAAGATGACCAAAAAAACCCCAGTACCAGACCCAGTCCGAGATCCACCTCCACCTCATCCCATATCTGCTTTGCCGCCTTCAGACAAGACAGTGCCTCAAAGCATCGTACGAAGGTCGTCCGAAGCAACCTCCAGGATACGGATTTCAAGTTTGAGCAAGATTATGTCGTTGTGTGTGGACAGGGTGAGGATGTGAGGGTGAGAGTAATGCGGTGGAGATGGTATTTAATATAATACTTGGAGGATTTTGTTGCGCTTACTAGGCCTGGAATTAATATTACTTGTGGACTCGCCAAAGTCATGGTGACACTCAGGCTCCTTCCCACCCGCTAGTTCGAGTGTGGAGGGGAACGGATTGGAAGATGGCTAATTTGATGCATTCAAGACGGTAACGAGTCGTAAAAATGACAAGTTCCAACGCGCGCCCGCGCGCAGGCAGATGTAGACTAGACCGGAATTTCGAAGTCGCAAACTTTCTGCGCGAAGTAGCATCGCGAAGGAATGAATAATACTATCAGATCCGATTCACTCGAATGCATCTATGATAACTGCGATCTTTGCTGAGTAGCTTGAACCATCACCCGAACCATAATCGGACCCCTCAAGGCCTGGCATCTGATGCCCGAGCGTCACCAATTACTACTTTTAGTAGTACTTAATCGAGTTTAACTTTATTTACACCAGGGTAATTGGACGAGCGTGCTCGTCCTCCTGAATCCTGGGTTTAGGGCTGATGCTCGGTGCATCGCATCCTGTGTTCAGTCCCTCTGCCTCCTTGGCTGATGCCGGTGATCGCATGTGACAAATATGCCTCGTGCAACTCTCGTTGCCACCTCCTTAGTGGAGCCAGCGGTCTATGCCTAGCGAGACTGGCATCCTTTGCCTCTTCTCACTCGAATTATCGTCATGTCACTAGCAAGTTTTGCGCACCCTCCCTTTTCTCCCACCCATTTTTACTACTTGTATGCGTTCTACATTAGGTACGGTCTCGGGTTTGGATCTGTTTGTATCCGAATTCATGGGGTTTCTTTCAGCTCAATTTGTGTGACTTTCCACAGCATTTTCAATCCTAGATTCTGATTCAAACCTTGAAAGTGACGCTGAAGCGTGGTGATTTAAATCTCGCTCCAGGGATCAGCTTTAATTTACGTCTCTATTTTTTTTTCTCTTTTGTCATTGTTTAACGTTTATTGTCCGTTGGGGCGAAGCCTTATGTTAGACAATACCTACAGTACGTCTGACTCGTAGTGTTCACATCTCTTCTTGAAGGCACACTTCAGCCAGGAAGACCTATCGCACTATCTTTCGAAGTGGGGCGATTTGAACAAGATCAAAGCTATGTATGATTGGTATTATTAGCTAAGTGCATCAACCAGGAACATTGAGAATTGGCCCGATACCAGTGCCGTCTCTCGTTCATGCCGAAAATAGTAAGTTCGATTTTTTTGATCTCGCTAGAGGGTGCCAAACCCTTAAAAGGCTCGCTATAATATTCGCAGCCCATCTCCGCAATGCATTCCACCACAGAAAACCTACCTTGTGCTTCAAACGAGTCATGTTTGCCTCTCATCGCTACTCCACTGAGTCCACTCCAAGATACGAGTGCGACACCCTCTACTCATGTTGATGGTGCTCCGCTGCTAAGTCTCGCACAACCACCGAACCCAAGAAGTTGCGTTATCATCATACAGAACAACTACATTGCGGAGGGGGGGACCATCAACATACTTTCAAGTCACTGCAACGGTTCTAGTAAGTTCTTCGATCATCTAACTTACTGGGTACTCACCTCGTAAATAAGCCGCGACCAAGTTAGAACACGTCGGAATGGTTGCAGAGCCCACACCTTTGGACCCTCCATTGGTGACTCAGCCAGAGCCAGCAGCGCACGGTTGTGAAAGCATAGTGTTGAGCGGTAACACGTTCGGCGAGTGCGTCATGATAAATATAGGATCGCCAAATTGCACTGGAGCTGGTAGGTTCTCGAGTTCATCTGAAAGAAATTTAGCTGAAGACTGATTGCGTCAGTTAAACAAACCGCTCTCGCGTCCTGAGATGACCGCAACAGTTAGGGGGGAGTTTATTGCAATTTTTCTTGAAATGTATTCACCTGTATATACATGTATGACAAGATGTAGTTCACTGGCGATTTTAAAAGAAAAGTTAGGACGAACTGTACGCACCTAAGCTTAGCGCTCCTGGTCATTTCGACTCATTTGCCTTCCCAAAGGTAATAATGAGCTCGCAATAAAGAGGTAACTATTCACAGGAAGAGCACCAACTTTTAGATGCCGATGATCGTCGGTCCCTCGGAATGTTCCGTGCTTCCTATGGAAGAAAAGTGGATTTCGACTCGACTGCCATTCGAAGGATATGTACATTATGTATCATATCGTGGCATGTCACATATACAGAGCCCATAAAGGAACGATAAGAACACGATACCGATCTGATTCACTTGCTCTTCTGCACACGGGAGTGATTTTTTCGAATACTTGTCTTGCTAAGGCAGCACGCACTGGCAGGTGCATCTTTAGCCTTTGCAACCTTTTTCAATCGGGTGCTGGCTTCTCCCGCGACAGGTGGGTCTGGCTGTGTGAATTTTTTCAAAGAAAAGAAGATCGATTCCTGACACCTGTGTGCCCTTTAGTAGGTAGGTTCAAAGTTCAAATTACTTAGTAATAGCAGGATCCGAACTTGACCTCAGGACCCCCAAGAAGGCTTCTTGCATAAAGCTGTCCAGTCCGAGGCCTATGCGTTATGCGTTATGCATATCACCGGCGTCCCACGCCCACCTGAAGTCGGACTCGCACCAAACAGTATTCTAGGAGAAAGGATTCCAGCCCGTACCTTTGTTCTAGTACTAAGTAGCTGAGTCGGCCGTCTTATATCACAGTGCTATATACTTGCTCATTTGGATGCATGGACTCAGCGATAATTTATAATGCCGCAGTACCGACTCGCGCTTCACGTTCACGTTACGGATCAAGAACCGTTGGGTACACGCACACCTTGACCCTGCAGACGCCAGTGGCTGGTCTCCAATAGAAACACCGCAAAATTTATTAATTTGGAGCTCTCTTATCAGATCTCTTTTCCCATGCCTCAAGTTTGTATCAAGCCAGGACGCGAGCATTTCATGAGAAGCACCGTACGACTCCGAGTCGGAGTACATTTAAGTGAACATGGAACAAAATATGGTGAGCATTCAAGTTGATGCCTAACAAATCTGAGTCTTCATCAGGGCTGAAGGATTCGCGAGTGTGGGTGCTATTTGAACAAATTACCTAGGCTGAATCATTGTGAATACGTTGTTGCTACCATATCGACCTCGCGTTATTTGCAATTGAAGCTACTTGGAGGTTAGTGTTCCGTGCAAGTTCCGCGTGTCATTAGTCTCATCTCAATATTTTTCCATCACACGATAAGCAATGGATTCCTATTTCAAAATACACCACCGAATAATCAAAAGAAGAAGAGATGCAAATTAAACTTATTGCTGTACTTCACGTGTTGATGTTGACTCACAGATTCAGTGGCGTAGCCTGTTTGATGCGGAAGTGCCTGTTAGAAAAGGACCTGAAGGGTAAGAATGGGATGGAAAAAGAAGTTATTTTGCAAGTCGCTATGGAACGCCATGTTTCAAATCAAGGTGGTGGCGATTACGAGCACCGCCAAGCCACACAGCACATCCTGATTTTTTTAAGAAATAATTGACCGTCAATATTTCTACATATGCATACAGGTGGGCGCAAAATACAAGACTAGTACATTCAACATCAGCCCTTATTCCATTCCGCTAGACGTTCAAGACGCAAGAGCGATTTGTTTGACTGATGCCAATCGACTGTAAGTTGAGTTTCTTTCATACGAACTAAACGACCTACCAGCTCCAGTACAATTTGGCGATCCTATGTTTATCATGACGCACTCGCCAAATGTGTTGCCGCTCAATACTATACTTTCATGACCATGTGTAGGTTCTGCCTGCATCGCTGACGGAGGCTCCAAGGGCGTGGGCTCTGCAGTTGCGGTAACGTGTTCTAACTTGGTGACGGCTGTTTATGTTGTGAGGTGAGTCTTGTCATTCAGACATACAAAGAACTTACTGGAACCGTTGCAGTGACTTGAAAACTATATTGATGGTTCCCCCTTCCGCAATATAATTGCTCTGTATCATCATGATACAGTTGTTTTGGTGGGTTTTGGGATGACTGTTCGACGCTTGGTAGCGGAGTGCCATTAGTTATGAATTATGACCAGGTAATGAGATTGGCGTTGCATTGGCATCTTGCAGTGGCACGATGGCAAGAGGCAAATATAACTCTGTTGAAGCACGAGGTGAATATGCTTCAGTGGAAGTAGTCATTGCAGAGATGAGGGGGGAGGAGGGGTGGTGGTACAATCAGGATGGAGTGCGCCTTTTGATCTGTTTTCAATGATAAATATTGACGTTACGGCTCGATTACACTGATCATCATCATCCATGTGTATTTCCATATGGCAAACTGATAAGCAAAATCAATTAATATTGATGAATTTCATGCCACGGAGCCTAACAGTCAACCAAAGTCAGATTCATCCTTCGTGCGGGAGAATGGTTACACTCATGGAGCAATGCATAAGTGCTGGCTAGCCGCTGTTACAAACAGTTTCACGATACAGGCCCCCTGAAGCTACCTATAAGGTCTGTCCGTCTGGAACTCCCAAAACGGCCCTCACGTGGTGTGACTTTGCAATTTCTCCGGGTTCACAAACTTCGAGAGTTCGAAACTTCGAATTCGGCGACATGTGTTTGTCGCACGAGATTTTCAGGAAGCAGACAGACCTATGGGGTAGCTTCAGGTGGCCTTTCAGGCCGAGCGCCACACATTGCGATCACCTTTTTTTTTATGAAAGAGGGAAGCGGCAGCTGGTGCGCCACCTGTTGGCATCCGAAGCGCCAGAGTCGAAGAAGACCGAGAGACCCGATGGACAGGCACAAGATGACGAGTAGGAAATGACAAGTAGCAGGTACGAGCGCAAGTCATTGGTCGAGGGAGGTCGGGAACAGAAGGAACAGGGAGTACCTGTTGACGTCGGGACCGAAATGGTCCAAAGTAAATTTTCACCTTCAAAATAATCGAGAGCGCTTACCGTATTAATACCAGCGCCCAAACGTTACGAGCGTCTCAGTTCTTTCCAGAAACTGAGACGTGAGTCTATACCTTTATCGTTATTGTTACACCTAACTGACTCAGCGTAGTTATTCTTACCTGTTAGGTACACGCTTCGTCAATAAGAGTTCTTTCCAGAAACTGAGACTTATTCTTACCTGTTAGATCGTTTCTATCCCACTCTACCTCTAATCTCTAGAGGTTATGAGCCCTGCCATGACCAATGATAATACGCTCCCCAGTACCACGTTGACTCTGTTCAATGTCCCAAAGTTAGCCGAAGACGGCACAAATTGGATCACCTACAAGGAAAGAACAATGACGGCAATAGGTGCTCGAGGTTTGATGCAATATACGGACGGTTGTGCAGTCGAGCCGATACCCTTCCTCCTTGATGAGAAGACGGGCCAGCCACTGAAGGCGGACGGTTCGACACCCACTCAAAACGAGATTGATGAGCTGGATAAGAAACTTGATGAGTATCTCCAAAAGAACTCACTAGTAAAACAGCAGATATTCTGCACAATATCGGATCGCCTCCTGTTGAGGGTCCAGAAGTTCGAGGCCGCATGTGAAGTCTGGGCAGAGATCTGCCAGATCCACGAAGGCAAAACAGAACTTGTGCAGATTGACCTGCACAGACGCCTGCAGGAAACAAGGTGCGAAGAATCAGGTGATGTCAAAGCCCACTTCACAGAACTCCTACATTTGCGGGAGTTGCTGGCTGGCATGGGCGCAGCCATCCTCGATACCGACTTCCATGCCATCATACTTGGCTCCCTTCCTGAATCGTATCGCCCCCTCCTCTCATCCATTAATGCCGCAGCAAAAATTGTAAAGACCCCGCTGACATCCTATGAACTGATCAGTATTGTCACCGAGGAGTATGAGCACCGCCTACTCACAGAGCGCCGCCCCTCCAAGAAGTCCAAGGACTCGGCACTATCTGCCAAAGAGACCAAGGGAAAGGGCAGGAAGGCTTCGTCCTCGAGCTCCAAAGCTGATCCAGACGTCACATGCTTCAATTGCGACAGAAAGGGGCATTACAAAACAGACTGCTGGAGGAAGGGTGGCAGCAAGGAAGGACAAGGTCCCAACCAGCAGAGGCGGAAGGGGCAAAAAGAGACAGCCAATACGGCTGCAGAGGCTGAAACGCAGGATCAGTACGTGTTCGTCACGGCGGATCTCGCCAGCGTAGCGAAAGTCCTCAACGTACCTCCCAAAAGACGCAGCGCCATCGTGGATTCGGGGGCGACGTCCCATTTCTGCCCTGATAGAGCCAAATTTAGTAATTTCACCCCAATCTCCCCGCAGGAGATACGCACCGCAGATGGGTCCACACTTAATGCTACAGGGAGGGGCGATGTGGAGCTAGAACTACCACTTGGTGAGAAACGAACGAAGGTCACCCTAAGAAATGCATTATACGCACCTAAAATGGCCTTCACGCTCATATCGACTCACCGGATCGCTGAGGCCGGCATGGCCGTACTGTTCGAGGGACGAATGTGCAAGGTCCTATCGCAAGGACCCAACCACCGGGTGATCGCTGAGATCCCGCAGGTTGAGGGACTTTATAGTGTTGCAGCTGCCCGAAATACGCATCAGCATCATGCCAACGTAGCAAAAGGCAAACTTACCGTCGATGAACTGCATCGTATACTAGGGCACGTGTCCCAGAGCGCAGCAGCGGAGGCTGTCAGGAAAGGAGTAGTCACAGGCATAACGCTTGACGAGAGTTCGAAACCTACCTTCTGTGAGGCGTGCACCAAGGCCAAATCCACCAGGAAACCTTTTCCTGACGAGACCAAGACGTGTGCACCAGCCTATGGTGAAGTGGTCCACTCAGACTTGTGGGGCCCGGCACAGACTGCTAGCATAGGTGGCAGCCTATATTACATCAGTTTTACTGATGATTTCAGCTGTCAGACTCGCCTCTACTTCCTGAAACATAAGAGTGAAGCACTTACTGCCTTCAAGGCCTATGGGGCCTGGGTCACCAGGCAGGCACCAACGGCCGCCATCCGCGTACTCCGTTCGGACCGAGGGGGAGAGTACCTTAGTGCCGAGTTCGACACCTACCTCTGTCAGCAAGGCGTTGAGCGCCAGCTGACCGTGCACGACTCACCGCAGCAGAACGGCGTTGCCGAACGGCTCAACCGCACGTTGGTGGAGCATGCGAGAGCAATGCTGCTCGCCAAGGATTTGCCCAAGTATCTGTGGGCAGAGGCCGTCAGCTACGCGACCTGGTTGAAGAACCGCTTACCTTCTAGAGCCACCCCCGGCACCACCCCATATGAACTTGTCCGGAAGACGAAGCCCGACCTCGCACAGGCCCACGAATTTGGCGCGAGGGTGTACGTCCATCTTATGGAGGCCGGGAAGCTGGAGGCGAGGGCTGAGGAAGCACTGTTTGTGGGGGTTGATGTGGAGAGCAAGGCCTATAGAGTGTACTGGCCGTCAAAACGGAGGATTTCAGTGGAGAGGAACCTCACCTTTGCACCCATGGATGTACCGATTGCCGAGGATACCCTGAACGAGGGGGAGCCAGCTGTCATGCGGAACGACGAATACAACGACAACAGTAATAATAATACCGTCACGCGGGACGACGAATACAACGACAACAGTAATAATAATACCGTCACGCGGGACGACAAATACAACGACAACGGTAATAATAATAACTCACCTCACGTTCAGTCTATCCCGTCACCTCCTCCTGCCACCCCAGAGGATCCTCAACACTCTGTTACCCCTCCAGAGCCAAGACCCACAAGGCACAGGCCAGGACCAGGGTACTATGCTGCCCTCCATAAGGGGGAGACAGCAACTGTAGCCCATCATTCCCTGTTGGAGGCATCAGAGCTAGATCTACTTGACGAAGAAGCGCACATTCACCTTGCATTGGCCGCAGCCCAACCTGAACTGACTCTCCAACAAGCTCTAAACGGCCCCAATGGCGTTGAATGGCAAGAGGCCCTGGACTACGAAATCAGTCAGCTTGAGAAGTTAGGTACGTGGGAGATAGTGGACGCACCACGCTCAGCCAATATAATCCCTTGCCACTTCGTACTTGCCACCAAGCAAGGACCCGATGGAGAGAAGTTGAAACTTCGCGCACGCCTCGTGGCCAACGGACAGCGTCAACACTACGGCGTCAACTACTTCGACACATTCGCCCCCACCACAAATATGAGCACCATACGCACCGTACTGACGATGGCCGCTCAGCGCAATTGGGAAATCCACCAAGTGGATATCAAGAGCACTTACCTGTATGCCACGGTCCAGGAGGAGATTTATATGAGGGCACCACCCGGATACTTGAAGGCGGGGCAGGAGAGGAAGGTGTTGAGGCTGAGGCGCAGCTTACCAGGCCTGAAGCAGGCCGGTTATGAGTGGGCCGAAGAACTGGCGGGCGCATTCGCAAAACTGGGATTCAGCCGATCGAAGGTGGACCAAGCAGTGTACTACAGGCGCACCTCGAAGGAACATACTGTCATCACCGTGTCAGTAGATGACATGGCCGTCACCGCCAACCATATCTCTCATATCCACCGCTTCAAGGCCGAACTAAAGCGATTCTTCGAGATAACGGACCTAGGAGAGCTGAACTGGTTGTTAGGGCTAAAGGTAACGAGAGATCGCACTGCACGCACCTTAACATTGTCCCAGAAAGCCTACGTCGACACCATAGTCGACCGCTTCTACCTAGCCGACGCCAAGAATGCAATTACACCTATGGAAGTTGCTGCGAGTTTGTCAGTAGAGCAGGGACCGGGAACGGCAGCAGAGCTGAAAGCCATGCAGGACGTACCCTATCAGCGGGCCATTGGATCGTTGATGTACGCCGCCACGAGTACCCACCCTGACATCGCCTTCACAGTTGCCACCCTATCGCAATTCATGCGCAATCCAGGGAGAGTGCGCTGGGAAGCCTGTAAACGAGTGTTACACTACCTGAAGGGAATGAGCGAATATGAACTCACCTTAGGTTCCACAGACGGAGGACTCGAAGCCTATGTTGATGCTGATTGGGCGTCACAGGCGCATAGACATTCCATGAGCGGGTACATTGTCCTACTCAACGGCGGACCCATTGCCTGGAGCGCCCGAAAGCAACCCATCATCGCACTGTCGACCGCAGAAGCAGAATATATCGCACTCACCAGCGTCGTACGTGAACTCCTGTACCTCCATCTGCTCATTGGCGAACTTTACAAACCACCAACCGTCCCCATCCCCATCCAATGCGACAATCAAGCTGCCATAGTGTTAGCTTCAAACGGCAAGTTCCAGTCACGGACAAAACACATAGACTTACACTACCATTTCGTCCGTACCCATATCAAAACCGGCACCTTCAAGTTGATCTACTGTCCCACTGACGACAATGTGGCCGACGTGTTTACAAAACCGCTCCCACGCCCCAGGCACCAGAAGCTGAGAGCCCTCATGGGACTAGCTTGCGCTCGAGGGGGAGTGTTGGCATCCGAAGCGCCAGAGTCAAAAGACCGAGAGACCCGATGGACAGGCACGAGAGATGACAGTAGGAAATGACAAGTAGCAGGTACGAGCGCAAGTCATTGGTCGAGGGAGGTCGGGACAGAAGGAACAGGGAGTACCTGTTGACGTCGGGACCGAAATGGTCCAAAGTAAATTTTCACCTTCAAAATAATCGAGCGCTTACCGTATTAATACCAGCGCCCAAATGTTACGAGCGTCTCAGTTCTTTCCAGAAAC
>NW_024542510.1:0-10166 GCF_016758785.1 Suillus bovinus | reverse complement strand
GCCGTCGGATTATCGGAGTCGACCTCACGATCCACAGTAGCATCGTTGTCGTCATCTTCGTTTTGATGAGCTTTGGCTGGCGCGGTGCTTCGGACTACAATATTCAAATTCAACCAGCTTGTAAATTTTTTTGTTCTACTAATGAACTACTAACAAACCTTTCTTTTGAGCTCTAAGGTCTTCATCCATGGACTCGGCATCCTCGTCATCTGAGTCTCTTACTATGGTATGTGACCGCTCTAATCACAATCAACCGCTAACATCTAGGTACAGTATCAAATCCACACTTACTTTTGCTGGATGGTTTCGCACCTGGTGCTGAAGTGGCGGTCATTTTTCACCTGACTGGTTGGTGCTGCAGGCTTCTTCTTCTGCATAGTGAGGTCCACTGGCACTTCTTGAGGACTGGTGGTCTGGTTTTTTGATCTACTTTTCGCTTTGTCCACATTCCAGACTATGATCCAAACTTTGGTGAGTGTCGCACACTAATAGAATTGTTTTCATCTCACCAGCATTTTCCAAGGCTTTTTTCTTAGCATTGCGCAGCGCTGTCAACGCACATGATAAGAGCCTCTTGCATGACAATATATTCACTTGCTGTGGGTGCTACAAGGTGCGGACATTTTGTTGTTTTCTTACTAATGAATGATAATGAATGATGGTACTAGTGACCTTGAAAGACGGGACAGATATTAACCTGAGGATGAAGGAATGTGGGTGTGAGGAGGTACGTCTATTAAGTTTTTCATTAAGGAATATATGGGGAGCTAAATTTCTAGTTTACAGTCCGCCAATTGCAACTATGGAAAGTACGCTAGTGTCGTCCCTGCAGACTCTATTGCATACCTGCACTGCCAATGGGCACCTCTTTCAAGTTATTCGTACCATCACTCTTCGCACTTACCATTTACAACCACATTTGCCCTGCAATTCGAACATGCAAACCTGCCCAGCATGTTAGGCACGATGGCCTTACTTTCACCCGGCCTTAGCCAGCATTTGGCCAAGAGTCAAGACCCCCGCTGTCAAGTGCTCTATCGCTCACATCAACCAGTCAACCACACATCCGCTGAGACCACCATATGGAAGCCGAGGAAGAACCGGTTGAACCACCCATCTTTGAAGGTGACGACTTCGAGGGTGAGAACTATGGTGATGGTGAAGTAGACTATGAGATAGTGGCGTGATGACGTATCTGAGTCTGAGTATGCTGATAGCGACTCAGATGATGGCATATCCATGGAACCAAGTGTGAGCCTCCTGTCCCTGATCCTGTGGGAGACCAGCTGCAGGTCCAGGAAGATGAAGTTGCGGAAGAAGATCCTGGCCGTGATGATCGCATGCAAGTTCAAGAGTGTGCGCAGGACATCATGGTTTCGTAGCAGTGCCATACGATGCCACCAACACGATATGGAGTGTGTTTCGATGATGGAAACAACCCGTATTTTCCTTTCTGCTCCCAGATTGACTGGGAGATTGCAAGATGGTCGAAACTGCGCGGACCCAGTTCTACGTCATTTACTGACTTGCTAGCAATCAACGGAGTGAGTACTTCGCTATTCACATATATTATAAATGTCTGACTGTAAATTCTACTAGGTTAGGGAGTCTTTGGGCTCTCCTTTAAAAATGCGAAGGAGCTGAACGAATTGCCAACCAGATGCCCGAAATTCAGGCATGAACAGGTTATTGTTGCTGGCGAGGCTTTTGATGTGTACTACTGTGATGTTATCGAGTGCATTAAGGCACTCTACGGTGATCCCGATTTTGCGGATTATCTCGCATTCACTCCAGAGCGGCATTATGCCGACGAAGATCAGACCACACGCTTGTTCCACGACATGCATACAGGGAAGTGGTGGTAGGACACTCAGGTACGAAGGATCATCTGCATTTGTTGGATTAAATACTTACATTTGTCTTAGAAAAGCTTGATCAACGCTGTCCCGGAGGCACAATCATACCAATCATCATTTTGTCTGATAAAACGCAAGTGACCCTGTTTCGCAATAAGGCCGCCTACCCAGTTTACCTGACAATCGGAAACATACCGAAGGAGATCCGTCGTAAACCTTCACGCAGCGCACACATCCTCCTTGGGTATCTGCCCACCACCCATCTCGAACACATATCCAATAAAGCCTCTCGCCGTCGTACTATCTCCAACTTGTATCATGCGTGCATGTCTTGCATACTGGGCCCACTCAAAAGTGCGGGATTGGATGGTGTCAAGATGCACAGTGGTGATGGTGCTCTTCGCCGCTGTCACCCTTTGTTTGCCTCCTTTGTCGGGGATTATCCAGAGCAGCTCCTAGCTATGGGCGTGAAGTTTATGGAGTGCCCTAAGTGCAACATTGACACTGGTGACACCAGGAGCAACACAGTAGCCTTTCACCTGCGCAATCTGGGCTCAGTGCTAGATGCACTTGCTGCTCTTGATCATGGAAGTCTTGCATTTGTCCATGCATGCGCTGCTGTAGGCATCAAGCCCATTGTTCACCCATTCTGGGAGGATCTCCCCTTTGCAAACATCTTTTGTGCTATCACCCCTGATGTACTACATCAGCTGTACCAGGGCCTAGTAAAACATCTTGTCCAGTGGCTCTCAGAAGCGTGCGGAGCAGCTGAAATTGACGCTCGATGTCGCCATCTCCCTCTGAACCACAACATACGATTATTTATGAAAGGTATCACCACCTTGTCGCATCTGAGTGGCAAGGAACATGCCCAGATTTGCCGATTTCTACTGGGAATCATCATTGACATTCTCTTACCAAACAATTTGAACGCAAGTCGTCTCTTACGTGCAGTGCAGGGACTACTGGATTTTTTGTACCTCACATAATATCCCTGCCACAGCTCCGAAACTCTAGAACTATTGCAGGTGGCACTAGACACTTTCCACGACAACAAGGGTATTTTCGTCAACCTTGGTATACGGAAGAATTTCAACTTACCGAAGCTCCACGCTGCTCGCCATTACCCCCATATGATCATGCTGTTCGGTACAACAGATAACTACGATACTGAATACACCGAACACCTCCACATTGACATTGCGAAGGATGCTTACCGTGCGACAAACCACAAGGACGAATTCATTCAAATGACTGCCTGGTTAGAATGAAAGGAGAAGATACTTTGCCACGACAAGTATATTCGCTGGCGGATTTCTGGTAGACACGAGTCTGTTGCTTATCGTTCACATCCTCCTGACATGAGCTTTCGTCGTGAGCAAGTCATGACAAAACACCCTAGTGCAAAGGCTGTTAGCCTGCAGAAACTTGTCGATGATTACGGTGCGACCCATTTCCGCGAGGCATTGGCACGCTACATTGCTCGACTCAACAATTCCCATCATCATATTCCACGAGGTCAGGAACTTGACGACTTGGCCATTGATGTTCATTTTCCTTTCCGCACGCTACCCGTTTTCCACAAGGTTAAGTGGGTGTCGTTGGACACCCGTGGCCATGGCGAGGCATCTGTCACGCTTGACAGTATACATGCTAAACCACATCAACGCTCTGGTTCTCGTCTGGTGGCTCGACAATCTGATACAGCATTAGTGGATCAGAGGACAGGTGCTCCAGGTTTGAAAAGTATGTGTTTTGATCAATTACTATACTATGTGTTGCTGATAACTGGTATGCAGGTTTGCGGGTGGGTTGAGTTCGTGCATTGTTTGCTTTGCCACCCAGATCAATACTGATGTTATTTTCACCTACTGTCCAAGTACCCAGTCATCTTGCATACATCGAGTGGTTCACACCATTCCCCCCAGCACCTGACCGGAACCATGGTTTCTACAAGCTCTCTTGGGCGCTAGCACGGGGTGGAGAGCGTTTAGCTTCCATTGTGTCTGTCACCAATATTTTGTGCAGCACTCACCTTGTCCCAAGATTTGGCGCTGTTGCGCCACGTGAGTGGATGAGTGATACTGTCCTAGACGACTGCGAGAGTTTCTGGTTGAACTCGTACTTGGACAGACATACCTTTGCGAGGTTCAAATAATTTGACTGACGGTACTACCTGGTACCAGTAGCACGTAAGTTTCTCATAACAACTTTCTGTGAAACACCAGACTGATATCGCAATATACTAGTACTAGTGGAAGGTCAAGAACGGTTCCGCACTATCATGGCTTGGCCCAAGAACGATTCTGCACCTATTTACTTGTCCCAAGTACTCCCCCCCCCCAATAGATGGACCTCTCAATAGACATCCATGACTGGACCAATCGTCTCAATGACAATGAGCATCACTTTGTCTCACACGTCCTCACCTTCTTCGCTGCATCCGACGGCATTGTTAATGAAAACCTCATTAAATGTTTCTCCAACGAGGTCCAGGCTGCTGAGGCCCGGTGCTTCTACAGCTTCCAAATGCCATTGAAGGCATCTTCTTCTTGGGTTCCTTCGTGTCCGAGTCCATCTTCTGACTCGAGAAACGCGGTCTTATGCCTGGTCTTACGTTCTCCAACGAGCTCATTAGCCGTGATGAGGGTATGCACACTGACTTTGTGTGCTTGTTCTTTAGCCACCTCAAGCATCGCCTGCACCCTAACACTGTCAAGTGCATCATTACTCAGCTGTTACCATCGAGCAGAAGTTCCTGATGGGACCATCATTTCAATCACCTTACCCTTCTTGCCTGACTGTCTTTCCAGACACTCGTTTTGTATGTGCGCGTGTGTGTCATCTGTGTGTAGAATAGTTGAACATACATATCAGCTGCTGTATATAATGATCCAGACATAACAATCTAATGGTTTTATTTTCAGTACATTGCTTGAAGTTTGTTTAGAAGATAACTTGACTGCCTTATGTATTATCAGGAATTTTTATTGACTGGTGGATCTTTAGACTATTAGAAGGTATTATGCTAATTAGATCAATTGTCGAAAATTTGGATAATACAGATAATTTAAACAAATTTAGGGTGGGAGGGTTTTCCTGATGTGGATTCGGGGTTTTTGGCGTGTAGTCGCTGGTACCCAAACAGTAGTTTTGATTTCAACTTGTAAATTTTGCCGTCTTCTTATGGATTTCAGGTGATTCCCATGGATAATGGTAAATGTGCGCCCCATTGGAACTAATGGTAATATATTCTTCTCCAGACCGTCAAGCTGAACCACTTTTGTATGGTTCAGCTTAATAAGAACATATACCGGTGGATATGTTAGTTCCACGATTGCAGCTGTTGGCGAGAACTCTGTTTCACGTTCATCGAGAACAATTTTCGTTATTTTGCCTTGAGAACCATTGGCGATGTCTAGGTCAGCGTCAGTTTCCACGTTGAAAGTCACCATAACATGAATTCCAATTGCTAATTCCACTCTATTCGGTAGTGCAGCCCCTTCATCTCACTTTCCGCCATGCCTCCTCTTTGGCTTCATAGCCACTGCAAAGCGCTCTGACAGTGTTAGTGGCCGGTTTTGAAATGTGTCATATGCAGGAGATATTAACAGTCGAGTTCTGTTTCTTCGGCACTCTGCTTGTGCCATGACTGCATTCTAATGTTGATGGACAGAGTGACGAGGTGTCACCAGTACGGCTTTGTTCCAAGGCGGTACCATAAAATCGACAGATGGGCAGTCTGGATTGGTGATTACGAGAGATGGGAATTTGATGTGATGTGCACGGCAGCTACCATGTCGAACATGCTGCAGTAAGTCTAACCAGTCTGGATCGGTGACTCTTACTTGCTCCTTGAGTCGAACAACAACTCTAAACTCCTCATACAGCTTCTGACCAAGAAGTTCCTCTGCATTGTCCTTGGAAGTATTGCAAGGCCAGAACAGTGGCGCATTTTTACCACCAGCAATAGGTGGGAATTGGTGGAACTCTCCTACAATTATTACATTGACTCCTCTGAAGGGCTTGTTGGTATCCTTCTTGCCGGCTAGAGACTTCCCTTTTGCTATATATGCCAAGAGACGGGCAAAAAATGTACGTGACATCATGGAACTTTTGTTGATAATCAAGTACATTTTGTCATTCCAGAAAGCTGCAAGCTTCCTGCTGGCCTTTTGCGACTGTCCACAATCATTTACTGGGATCTGCGCAATGACGTAAAGTGTCTTGCCATCGATAATGGATGCTGCAATGCCTGTGTATGCTGCCTTGACAAGAATGTCGGCAACTCCTCTATCACGGAAATTCTCCGTAATTGTTTGGATTGTCTTTGATTTCCCTACACCACCTTCACCTGGAATAATCATGAGTAGCTGTGGTGGTGCTTGCCTGGCTAGCGTCTCTGCCAAATGCCAGTCAATTATGTCGTAGGCACGTCTTTGGTCTTTGAGCAACTGTGAGGGGTCGATGGCAGTTATGTGCTCGAGTACTTTGGGCTGCATCATCATTGACATTGGCTCAACTCCATGATGGTCCTCGTGAAGTTCGGATATGATCTGTTCAGAGGTGAGAGTGGTGACTTTGCCAGGATTGCTAGTATGACAACCAGTCGACAGATTATTGATATCGAGACCAGTGATGTCCTCCGTCATTTTAGCTTGCCAGTTTTGAAAATTGATGTAATCTACTCCCTGAGCAATATCAATAGCATTTGATCCAATTGACCAATTGCATTGCTCGTCACCGAAAATCTTCGTCCGTCCGGCTGCGATAGCCGTCAATCCATGCAATTCTTCACGGTGATTTTTCTGTGATGCTTCGTATGCATGCAAATATGCTTCTGTCAACTTTATCTCCATGCAATCATCTTCATCATCTTCATCGAGGGAATCTGCGACATCCATGTCCGCATGATGGTCATTCTGCTTGTGGTCCTTCATCATCACTTTCCCGGTGGGACACTGCAGCGGCCTTGCAATCATAGTAATATTGCACACCAGCCAAGATATCTTTGTCCGATTGAGATGCTGATTCCGAGAACGACATGAATGCTGTTTCAAAGTCGTTGAACCCTGCCATTATATCCTTCAGGTCACGCCAAGGACTTAAAAGAGCCAACATCGAAGCACAGTATATATCTCTGTGCGTTGGATCATTAGGATTGGGAAAGAATGGACCGACAATGCTTCGTAAGGTGCTGTGGCCCTTGCAACGAACAACTCGACGATGAGTTTGATACTTGCTGTGCCCCTCTTTGTAGCAGCTGCGTTCATTTCGTGAACGGCCGCATGAGGATGTTCTGGCCTTGGGTTCTCCATCCTTTTCCTCTGCTGGGATGATCTCTTAGTACATGTCAATCACAAATTGGAAAAATGAATACAATTCAAGCTTGTCTCCGCGCAGTATGTAATCTTCTAGTTGTGATCGAACGAATAAGTGACCACCTCTGTGCACTTCCAATGTAACAGTGTCCTATTGTTTTTTAGATAACCAGTGCCGAGTATTGAACATTAGCTCACTTCAAGGCCCTCCTCCATATTGTCAAATCAGGACTTCTCTCATTCTGGCGTGTCGCTCTCATTGTCTTTGTGGGGCTCTTCTACATCACTTGTATCATCTCTGATTCTGAGTTCTTCTGAGTCAGTCATGATGATGTTACTAGTATTGGTATTCAGCGTGAGTCAATTTTGTTGAAACAACTTAGGGTATGACAAACATACCAGGACTTCTTTGACTGTAGGCTAGGAAAACTCACCAACAGACTTCTTTTCACACCTGACCAGTAAAGCGACATCAAATATGCCATTACTTGTTGTCCGGATAACTCCATTTTGCGGTTGAGAGCATGTTGACAACAAAATAACAGAAGTCGGATACAATCCAATACACTTTCTAGATGATCAGAGTGCTGTTCATGATACATAGGGAAGTCAATCTCGCCACAAGATGAGAGTTGGCTTGACCATGAGGCCAATCTGGTAGATGAAGAGCAGACCTTAGAAGCACTTGAGAATGCCTCAGACTATGAGAGGGGTTTGGAGAGACTGGATGAGGCACAGAAGCATGCTGTGAGGAATTTACGAGAGGCTGCAGGTGACCTCAGCAAGGTGGTGGGGAGCAAGCAAAAATGTGTGTATGATTTTTATGATGCCCACTACAGGAACTGACTAGATTAAAGGGCCAGAACACAAGCAAAATGAGCCCAATAAGAAAAAAGACAGTTCCTCACGAGTTTTCACCAAGAAGGGGAATGCAACACACAGCCAGCGCATCGAAATTTTGGATTGGTACCATGTTAATGGTGAAAATCAGTCCAAAACTGCAAAACACTTCAATGCAGTATATCCAAACCTCAGAATTAAGCAGCCCCTGGTCTCTGCATGGGTCAAGGAGGAAGAAAAATGGCAAGAAGAATGGGTGCATGCAGGCATCGCAGCATGTGCGGGAAAATGGGCTCGTCAAACACAACACCCTGAAGTAACCGAAATGATGGACCTTTGGGTATCGAAGGCAATGTTAGATAACCCTCCTTCTGACTGGTGAGGTCTTGCATCATAAATGGACAAGATTTGCAGACCTGGTGGGTATTCCAAAGGATGAGCACCTCAACTTACGTGATGGTTGGTTGGCTCACTTCAAAGTACGGAATGGCTTGAAGCAATTCAAAAGTCATGGTGAAGCTACCTCCATGGATCCAGAAACAGCCAAAAGCAAGCAACAATATAAACAAGAACTTATTGTGAAGCATGCACATGCGCACTGCCTCATGCGCATACGCAGTGTCTGGTGTGCATGCGCATGCGCACCGCCTCATGCGCATACGCAGTGTCTGGTGCGCATGCGCACTACCTCATGCGCATGCGCAGTTCCTCATGTGCATGCGCAGTTCCTCATGTGCATGCGCAGTTCCTCATGTGCATGCGCAGTTCCTCATGCGCATGCGCACTACCTCATGCGCATGCGCACTACCTCATGCGCATGCGCACTGCCTCATGCGCATGCGCAGTTCCTCATGCGCATGCGCACTGCCTCATGCGCATGCGCACTGCCTCATGCGCATGCGCACTGCCTCATGCGCATGCGCACTGCCTCATGCGCATGCGCACTGCCTCATGCGCATGCGCACTGCCTCATGCGCATACGTAGTGTCTGGTGCGCATGCGCATGCGCATATGCAGTGTCTGGTGCGCATACGCAGTGTCTGGTGCGCATGCACACTGCCTCATGCGCATGCGCACTGCCTCATGCGCATGCGCAGTTCCTCATGCGCATGCGCACCGCCTCATGCGCATACGCAGTGTCTGGTGCGCATGCGCACTACCTCATGCGCATGCGCACTGCCTCATGCGCATGCGCACTGCCTCATGCGCATGCGCACTGCCTCATGCGCATGCGCACTGCCTCATGCGCATGCGCACTGCCTCATGCGCATGCGCACTGCCTCATGCGCATGCGCACTGCCTCATGCGCATGCGCACTGCCTCATGCGCATGCGCACTGCCTCATGCGCATACGCAGTGTCTGGTGCGCATGCGCATGCGCATACACAGTGTCTGGTGCGCATGCGCACTGCCTCATGCGCATGCACATGAGTTGTGTGTCCCAAAATTGGTTCATGCGCGTGCACACATGGGCATGTGTGCATGAGTAGTGCATTTGATTCCCCCAAATTGGTTCATGTGCATGCCCACATGTGCGCATGAGTAGTGCATTCAGTCCCAAAATAGGTGGTTCATGCGCATATGCACATGTGCGCATGAGTAGTGCATTCAGTCAGTCCCAAAATAGGTTCATGCGCACAATGCGCACAATGCGCACATGCGCACATAGTATAACCCTATGGTGAGAGGGACATATTATTAGATAGATATGTTGGAATAAGAAGTAGTAAAAAATGAAGTGAGAAGTCAAGTGAGATGTGATGAGAAGTAGTACAAAATGAAGTAAGAGGTGATAAGAAGTAGTCAGAAGTGAAGTGAGAGATAATAGGAAGTAGTGAGAAGTGATGAGAAGTAGTAAAATAATGTGAGAAGTAGTGAGAAATGAAGTGAGATGTGTTGAGAAGTGATGAGAAGTAGCACAAAATAAAGTGAAAGGTAATAAGAAGTAGTGAGAAGTGAAGTGAAAAATTATAAGAAGTATTGAGAAGTAAAGTGAGAACAAAATGAAGTCAGAGGTGATAAGAAGTGGTGAGAAGTAGTGAACAGTGAAGTGAGATGTAATGAGAAGTCGTAAAATAATGTGAGAGGTAATAAGAAGTAGTCTATTGTACTTCTCACTACTTTTTTCACTTCACTTTTTATTCATATT
>NW_024542509.1:0-10244 GCF_016758785.1 Suillus bovinus | reverse complement strand
TTTTAAAGCTGTGCGAGGAGAGGCGCTCTAGGATGTTCGTGGTATGGCATCGCATGGCGGGAAAATTGGTATCAAGGAATGGGATATTAAGGTTGCTGTTAGAGACGAGATGAGCGACGGGCATGTAGATGTGGATGGGACGTTGACGGAGAATGGCCAGCTTCAGTCGTGAGGAAGCTGCAGCCAAGCATTCATTGCTAATTTGCTTTTCTTTCTCAGCGTACAATGTAATGGTACTCACATCTTGAGCTGTTTTGTAGACTTACTGGTAAAACCAGGTTTGTTGTGTTTTAGGATCTGTCGGAGAACGCTCGTAATGAAATCGAAGCTTGAAGACCAACTGGAATTTACAGGATGTTCAGGTCAGTACCGTGATAAGAGCTTTTTCCTCTTGTCGATTTCCGTTTATTGAGAGACGTGCACTCTGTAGGACAGCATTACTAGTTGATCTAACAAGTGTCCCGACGTTTCGCGGCTCTGGAGCCCACTCTGGTGTGAGGCGTACCCTCATCAGTCCGTCGTTCCCGCTGGCCGTTCTAGACGTGCGCTCCTGTAAGATGAGATGACTTTATTGTTCACTCGACCTTAGCAGGCGGAGTTGAAACGTCGACCATTACTTGAATTGAACCATGATTATCTACAGTATTGGGATCTTGAAAAAATGAGATCATATTTGCTAGTCCTTCACTAAAAGTACATGTCTAGATGATCATAACATATCATGAGACGCTCGAAAAGAACAGAGACAATATCAAAGTAGGAGCATGATGATGCCTTGTACTTCATTATGATTGAAGACAAGCCCAAGAAACTCGAACGAAATAGAATCATGCGCAAACGTACGCGCTACAGGTATACCCATTTTCGAAGACTAGAGTGTAGGGACACAGTCATGATGCAGACTCAGATCACAAGGCACGAATTTCTCGATGCTCTGAATACTGCGGCGGGGGTTCACTGAACCATTGTTGTCTGGCGCAACATCATCAGCGCCAGTATGCACGGTGATTCGAGTAGGTTGGTAGGCGGCTTGCGCGCCAGCCGACGCCGTAGATTGACTTTCAGATGCTCCGTGCACAGCTAAGCTGTCTGCGTCGAAGCTCTGGGGAGGATTTTGTGGTCTGATTGAAAATATGGGAGGGTTCTTGTCGGTAGAAGTAGAGACTGATTGGGATTCGGGTTGAATGGATGGAGTAAGGTAGACAGGGACTATCTCCGTGGTAATGGTGGCGCTGATCGAGCCCCAACAGCCATCTGCTCGGCGGGTGTCATCATATCTGACATTCGAGTGTTTCCATATGCAACAAAGTCTGCGTTAGTGCTCTGGTGGGAAGGCTGTGTCTGATTGAAGGGCGCATGATGGACCCTAGCTGCCAAGCTGGTAACAGACGCATCAATAGGGCTTGGCTGAGATCCAGATTGAATGGATGGACCAATATAGCTAATAGGATTTGTCTCTTGTGGTGATGGTATTTCAGCGACGGTGGTCATTCGTCTGTCAACAGATGACATGGCCAAATTTCGAGCATCTCCATACATAACAAAGTCTCCGTTTGAGCCTTGGCGTGAATGTAGTGTCTGATTAAACGGTGTGCGAGGGTCGTTTGCTGTGAAATTTCCAGCAGATGAGGGTGATTGGCGGTTGTAAGCGGATGACACGATCGAACTTCGAGCATCGCCATAGACATGAGAGTCTGTGTTAGAGCTCTGGCGTGAATGTTGTGTCTGGTTGAATGACGAGGGAAGAGCGCTGACTGCGAAGTTGCCGGCGGATGAATTGGTCATGTCTGACTGGGTTCTTAGGCTGGGTTGAATGGGTCTGGTATAGTAGCGTTGGGGGTTTGTCTCGTATTCATATGGGAAAGGGAATTGTGGCGGAATGTCACTGTGAGGGCCGACTTTGTAATTTGGATCTCCTGTAGAAGACTGAACGTCTGGAGAACGAGATACTCTCCGTTTACGCCACAAGTACATGCCGAGGATAACCAATGCAATAAGAACCGCCGCCCCGCCGCCCGTCGTGCCTGCGATAAGAGCCACATCATTGCTTGACGTACTACCTGTCGGAGTCGATGAACTGCTTGAACTAGATGATTGTGAAGTCGTGGCTGTGGTCGTGGCAGACATGCCTGCAGTAGTTGACGGCGAGTTGGCGCTTAGGCACGAGAAATTACCCGTGCCCACAACCTGTTCGAATCCAGAGACCCCACCTTGTCTGCCCAAGGAGTCGAAGACCAGATACATGAGGTTTTGTCCCTGCAGCAACATTTACAACTGAGGTAAAACTTTCGCTATTGGAATTGAATACAACTGATTGTCCGCCAGGAATAAGTTGCTGTGGAAAGATAAGTAGATTATTTTGATAGAATTCACAATGATCTTACCACAATAGTAATAGGCAGGACTGCACTACTTTCGGCCAAAACGGTAAATTGACTAGAGTAATAGTAGGTCAGTGCCACAAAAGTAGGCGAACCAAACTTACCTGCATTGTATAGGCGGAAGTGGAGACAACTCGAAGGTGTAAGGAGGTGACAGAATTGGAGTGCTGCAAACATTATTTCCAACTGAATTCCCAACAGTCAATATGTTTGTCGTCCCTCCCGAACCAAATCCAGTGGCGTCAGACATAGTGAGTAGAAACGTAGTTCCTGTCGACAATGACAATTGCGGTATTGAATAAGAGCCTTGGCCATTGCTAAAGGCTGATGCTGGTACAGATACATTCTGATACGGTTGCAAAGACTGAACAGCAGGAGAATTAGTGCGGGATTGACGCGCTTGAGACGATACCACGACGAACGGGTGCTATGAGTATTTCAAATGGTGCTTGCCCACCTGACGAGACCGAGAAAGTTCAGTGAAAGCGTGTCAAGTGTACTAGATATGGGCTTACCAGTCCATGAAATGTTCAGAGGACCGCATTGGGTGGGAGTCCCGACAGTCACACTGAAAGCACGAGCGACAGAGAGACAAGAAAAAATACACACAAAGAAGCGAACGAAGTACATGGTCAGAAAATAAGGGAGACAAGAGGAAGATGTTAAGAAGGGACGCAGGAGGTAAGGGCCCGAGGAAATTGTGTGCTAGATAACGCTGACCTGGGGAGCATACTAATTGATCACTATATAACGTTAGACAAAGACACGAACCTGCCATAAAGCTGTTCGTAATCCTTGATACTACACCGCATTCTGGTTCCTCGAATCTGACATTCTACATTGCGATGTCGTGCCTACGCTGGAAAGCCAAGAATGACTCTGAGTGAATGCACGAAGAATGTGACATTGGTTTGTAGATCACCTATAGCTATGCCGCAAACGCTGGCCCCAGTAGTATATTGAGGTGGGCTCGACGTGAGGGAGAAATGCGTCCGAGAGAATGCAGGGCCGACTTTCAAACGTGCTGTGACGGGGGTTGCCTGCCAAGGTACATGAACCTTGCAATTTGAATCGGCGAAAAGCACAAGGAGCTAAAATCACGTTTATTGAATATAAGGTTAGTCCAATTTCAATTTCAGCTTATCCTGGTCTCGTCCCAATTCAACTTCCACATTCATCCCATCTCCATACCGAAGAATTACCATATAATTCAAGCTTCTGATCCAGCAGGGGACTCAAACTTGGTCCAGCGCCTGATCTGCAAGCCGTAAGTAGCCTAACAACAATGTTACAGGCGTAGGGTCCTATCCCAATAGAGAGAGTGTGTTACAACCCAAGCATGATGCCAACACCGGCTACCTTCAACAAGTCGATAGAAGCGGAACACTGCTTTTCTAGAGTAAGGTTGATCACCGTCACTGATCATCCCCGCTGTGAGGCAATGCATTACCTAGGGATCACTGCTGAGCAAAATGCAAGTACTAGTGCTGTGGCACCTAGCTAGAGCATCTAGAGACTCCCTCGTCTGGAATTTGTCTCGGACTCCGAGATAACCTCGCTTTCTTGGCCCTGCCGATGGGCCGATGATGACACTATCTTGGTGTGCTACATCACTGCCAAGCTCTCTGCTCAGTGCTCACATGCCTTTCAAATAGCGCTAGGCTCCTGGAGGCAGATTTTATTGATAATGTTATTTGCATAGGCAATGTACGATTGCCTTGTCCAGGACAATCAAAAGTCGAGCATATAGATAAACCAAGGGACCCCTCGAAAAGGGATGCCGAAGAGTGCTAACGTAAACCGAATCTATACACACATCTTGGGCTACTTGCTGGTAAATTCAAAATTGTTTAGGATCTGTCGGAGAAAAATCATAGCAAAGTAAAGCAAATGAAATTACAGGATGTCAATACTTATTCATCATGTCAAGAATTTCCTACTGATTTCACTCTCATCTGCGCTATGACACAATGTAAGGTCAGTGATATATGCGAGTGCTTGTGCAAAGCGAAGACGTACAGTCATGGGCGTTTCAATGTCTTTCCTCCTTCGTGAGTTCAGATCTGAACCAATATAGAATATCAATATCGATGAACAACCAAGCAAGACCTGATAAACATACATTGACGGTTACGACTGAGTGTCGTTACTGTCTCCATGTCTAATGCAGTACGTGGACTGAATAAGATTTGCTGTGATAAATATCGATGGCTGATTTCGATAACCGAACAAAAGAATGACCGTCTATGATGGCCCCTTGGATCTGGCCATGACGATAAGCGATCCACGACCTCGTTTTCAGAGGGACCATTGAACAGAAAGAGGTAGTCTCGAAGAGGCCGAACAGATACTTCTCCCGTATTTATAGTGACCTTGACAACGAGTCGGTCCCGATCTTGCGGATACTCGCATCGAGCAGCGGCTACCTGGTTCTGAATATCCCCCCACATGCACGAGATCAGGTGGTCTTCTAGGCCAGATAGCAGACAGAGACTACGTTTCACGTAGTGCGGTGTCGATGAACCTGGACAGATTGTCAATGAAAATGATGTGAGCCGAACAATAGAAAAGACTTACCAACAGCTGCCTTCAAAAATTGACAGCTCCGCCTGTGATGGCTATACCAGGCATCACGCTGGCATCGCTTTGAGCAGTACCGCACTACCTGACATTCCGAGCATTGCTTAAGCTGAGTATCTTCTGTGGTATCACCACAATAACACTGTTCTTCAGGTAAGTTGGCCTGCAGGAACGAAACAACAAAGTCTGTCAACTGACTCGTAGAATCCAGCCCTTTTCATCAGGTGATGGCCGCCTCATCATTTCCTCCTTGGACTTGAGACTAGCATATAATCGTATCCTCTTCTCGACTACAGACCAGCGCTTTATGATGGTTTCGTCTTGTATCACATCTGATCCGAGAGCACTAGACCAGGCGTCCACATGTTTGCACGCATAGGTCAAGATTTTGTCGTAGACGAGGTAACCGTGTAAGATCACAAAAAAACTTTTCTTGTTCTCATTTAAATCCACCTCCACAGCGTGTCCTTGGATACCCATGGCTATTTCGAAGGCATATGAGCGGAGAGCTTGATATAACACTGGGATAGGGTCATCCGCAAGGAGAAGGAGAACAGCGAGGTACTCGAAGCTCCAGACAAGTGTGAATTTTCCAAATTGGGGATCCATGCTCTCTGTTGAAGAAAGAAGAAGCTGAATAACGCGGCAAATCGAGAATATCTTTCTAACGGATAGTCGTAGGATGAATTTTTCCCGCACTGCGGCGCTATGCTTGCTTAGTTCGATGATAATAACAACACAGTTCGAAAATGTGTGTACAAGCACCCCAAGAGACGTTTGAAGGTTTGTGACTTTATTGGGGTCCTGGGCCATTGATCCTATGTACATGACATATTCCAGAGCTGTAGAAACGACTGTGCCAATGTCGCCTGACACTTCGAGTATGATTGTCATGAAAGCTTTGTCGTTCATGCACTCTGTAAGCATCATTGGGACGATCATTTCGAGAGAAGCGAGGTGAGGGCCATAGGGAGATTGATAGTACGGATGGTGGGGAATGATGAGCACATCGTCGTCTTTTATTTCGAGGGCAAGTAACCACAACTCTACCAGCGGGTGGTAAAGGAAGGGCGTGGTGGTAATCAATGCTTTGTCCCCGCCGCCCGCGGTAATACTATACTGTAACATACAGCTAAACAGGTCGACGGCAAGCCTTCTGCTGATCGGCCTATGGTGGGCTCTGCGCATAATAAACTGTTTATGAAAGAAGACGAGCCAGAGAGCAACATGGTTCCAGGCAGAATTCAGACATTCTTCTGCCCCAGTACTATTGCCAAGAGACTTGTTAAATGTTTTGATGATTCCGGAAAGTGACCACCGGGCGAGCTCGATATTTGTAGTAGCGGAAGGAGTCGACTTTTCAGGAATGTGATCTGGGTCGAGGTGCATGTAGAGCACTGGCTGCAGGATACACAACTCGGGTACGGAGCAACTTGTAAGTCGACCACAGAGCTGCTCAAAGTCTGCTACGGAACGATTCGACACTCCCCGGACCAGCCTCTGTATATCAGTAAGCCGTGATAATAAACTAGTAAGGATAGATCGCAAAACGCTTGCCTGTATATCCTGGGGCAGCTGTGACAGCAGAATCTCTGAGATCATTCTCAGAAAAATAGGCGGTGATAGGCGGGGACTGGGTCTGTCGCAGGTATACCAGATCGAAGGACTTGAGATGTAGTGCGGCGATTGGCTCTCAACTCTCGAGGCCTCATGTTCATACCCTTGATATCACCTTCACGAGGTCGAGATTGAAAGCAACATTGTGTAAACAAGTATAAACAGCATCTCGGATACTATATCACTTCACCTGAAGTAATATACTTATCGATAGCTCCAATTGAATTGTACTACAGTGCGGAGAGGTAAACAGAGAGACTGCGGAACGTTTGTACTGCTACTAGCTAGTAAAGATAGAAATCAGAAGTGCTACGACTGCGTCATCCTTGTCGGGGCAGCTGGCAAAACAAAGAACAAGCGCAAACAATGATTCAATGAACAGGAATTCACACATCCTGAAGTTTACCGCCGAGCGTTTGCGGCACTACCTCCATATCTAATGCAATACACGGACTAAACAAAAATTGTCGTGACGAATATCGATCGTGTATCGTGATAACCGAACACAAGAATAATCCTCGAAGTTGGCCCCTTGGATCGTTCCAGGATGATAAACGGTCCACAACCTCGTTTTCAGAGAGCCCATTGAATAGGAAAAGGTAGTTTCGAAGAGGTCGAACTGATTCTTCATCCTTGTCAAGAGCGAGCTCGACCACGAGTCGTTCCTGATCTTCCGGATATTCACAACGTGCAGCGGCGACCAATCTCAGAATATTGTCCCATTTGCGTTGCTTATGGCCAACTTCTAGAGCGGCCAGCAGACGCAGACTACGTTTCACGTGGTGTGGTGTCGATGAGCCTGGGCACATTGTCAGTGGAACTAATGCGCATATCTTAACACCGAAAAGACCTGCCGACAGCTGCCTTGAGAAATTCACAGCTCAATCTATGGTGACTATACCAGGAGTCACGCTGGCATTGCTTTGAGCAGTACCGTACAACCTGACATCCCGCACATTGCTTGAAACAAATGTCTTCCGCAGTATCACCGCAGTAACACTGGTAGTACCACGTCGACGAATCAACAAGAACGAAGTTGAAGCAATGAAATCTGTGACTGACTTGTAGAACCCAGCCCTTTTCACTTGGTGATGGCCACACTATCATTTCTGCTCTGGATCTAAGCACCCCATATGATCGGATCGTCTGCTCTGCTTTGGACCAGACATCCCAGAGGCGTTTGTCTTGTCTCACGATTGGTCCGAGATCATCAGACCAAGCGTCCACGTGTTTAGAGACGTAGGAAAGGATTTTGTCGTGAAGGATGTAACTGATTAAGATGCTAAAAAAAGCCTCACTGGTCTTACGATAATCTATCTCCACTTCTTCTACATCCAGGTGTTCAGAAGGACTTATATGTACCATGGTCTCGATGGCGTGCGCGCAAAGGGCTTGATGGAGTGCTGAGACAGGGTCGTCGGCATTTTCAAGAAGAAATTCGAGGTACGGAAAAGTTGAGCAGAGGGCCGACGCCATACTTCCTTTGCCCGGGGGAAGAGACTGCAGACCATGGAGAGCAGAGAAAATCTCCTTGACGGACTGCCGGAGGATATATGCTTCCCGCATCGCGTCATTGTACATGCTCGTTGTTAAGATAATTGCAACACAGCACGAAAACGTGGATGCAAGCAGCCTGAGCTTGAAAGTATTGGAGGTCATATCAGGGTCCTTAGCCATCGACCGTATGCTCTTGATATACTTCAGAGCTGCAGAGGTGACGGTATCGATGCCATCTGACACTTCGACTAGTGTGGTCAGAAAGGTTTCGTCGCAGATACATTCTGCCATCAAAAAGGAGCCGAAAATACGAAAAGACGTGGTGCGAGCGCCGGCCTGCGATGTCAAGCACACTACATCTTTGTCTTTGGTTTCTAGGGCTAACAACCACAACTCCACGATCGGGCGATAAAGGGCTGGAGTGCAGAGCACTGAGAATCCGTTACAATCGCCACCAATGGCAGAAACGTGGAATAGTAGGCTAGTAACAAGCCTGATGGCAGCCATCTTGTCGACGGGTCGATAGTTGGCTCTGCACATAATGAATTGGTCATGAAAGAAGGCAAGCCAGGGAGCGACATGGTTCCAGGCGGAAACAAGGCATTGCTTTTCCGAACCTTCCGAGTCTGGGTCAAGACCAGAACCATCGATGTGCAAAGTCGCGACAATCGCGAAGAGTGACTGGTAAGCGAGTTCGATATCGGTGGTAGTGGCTGGGGTTGACTTTGCAGGAATGCGGCCCGGGTTGAGATACTTGTAGAACACTGGCTGCAGTATACGTAGCTCAGATGCGGAGCAATCTGGAAGTCGATTGCACAACTTCTCAAAGTCTGCAACCGAACGATTCAACACTCTCCGGACCAGCCTCTGAGTGATATATCGGTTACGGCGACAACAAACTAAGGATCGATCGCACAACACACCTGCACATCATGAGGCAGCTGTGACAATGGTGTTACTGAGATCCGAGTCATTCTCGATAAAATTCCAGAGAGTGATTTATGATTCACTTCGAGTCATGCCGCAAGTGGGTCCGCTGAGTCAGATATAGGCTAGATATAGAAGGATTGATCTTAGTTTGATCGTTCCTCTTCATGACCATGTTCCTCGAAGTCGGAAAAAATACGGATGTCGACTTGAGCGAGGTGGAGTACTTGGAAATCATTTTACATAACACGACACTAAGATAACAAAGCTTCCTGACTGCAATATTTGCTGAGATACTTATGTGCAACTTTTTACGTGTGCTGTGATGGAACGATGCGAAAGTGTGGTTGACTGAGAGCAATGAATGTACTAACAATCATTGATTATGCATGATTGGCACGTGCTATGACTGCGTCGTCATCGTTGGGGATCAACCGGTCCCTTGTATAAAATTCAGAAGTGCTATGACTGCGTCATCCTTGTTTGGGGCAGCCCGACCCGAACTCGGACACAGTAGCTGAAATGTTTTTCTAGAATGATCGTGTCAGTCAATATTCACCCCCACGACGAGAAGATGTACCCCACAGCTTGGAAAGCCTTCGAATTAGAGAGCACACTAGCCTGCTATGAACGACTTTCATGAGTGTGAATGTCCGCCCTGGAAAACCATGTGCCTTACAGCGTAGATGCGTACGAAAAGGTCAGTCACCCAACTTTGATAGATCAAGGGGGATATCTTCATGCTGGGGCATTCACGAGCCCTGTGCGACAGAAGAACCCTTGAAACCAGTTAGTACTGTCCGACACATGGACAGAAATCGGAATGAAAAAAAAAACCCACGTGTATTGATGGTCAAAAGAAAAGAAAACTTCGCGCCACTCCAATGAATTCCCAACATACATCCCAACGGGAACTTCCCCCAGTAAAACAAATGCAGCAATCAACCGCTAGTCGCTCAGCCACCATGCAATCAACAAACAACGACTGCATCGCCAGTCAATACAACACCATAAAACAAACGACCGCCCAAACCCATATGCTACCTTGTGGCAGGGTCGGATGTCCGGTCGTTTTCGTTTACGGTGTTGGCACTGTCTGGCCCACGGTCAGTTGTGTGATAAATGGTCACTCGCCGGCCTGCAGGGGCGGGTTCTATGGGCTCAACCATGCACCTCCCCGTTCCAACACATACGAGGCACAACAGGAGGTGAGTCCTGCGCAGCTCGCTCCTAAGAGCTCGT
>NW_024542508.1:0-10252 GCF_016758785.1 Suillus bovinus | reverse complement strand
GTAGCAAACTTTGAGCTTCAGAAGCTTCACGAATTACTTCAGCTTGTGACTAGGATGGGCCAGTACATGGCGGCCAGTCAATGTTTGAGTGGTGTGCCACGAGGCGAGTTTCCGAATCAATCTTTGTGCTTTAGTTGATCAAACCTATGCAACTCAGTATTAGGTGCGTTCTGCGTTTATTACGTAGTTTGACTAAAGACCACAAACTGTAAGTATGTGCCTCAGCATAGAAGATAACTATTATTGAGCTTACACTGCCTCCTTGATGGGCTCGCAGATCATTCATAAGGCTAAGAAGGCGCATGATGTGTGTGAATCACATTTTTGACCTCTGGATGGAGTATTCAGCTGAATATATCGCAGCAGTGAGGAGCCTGCAGTTCAATAAGGTATGTCTTTTTTATCAATATAAGGACGAATCGTAATTGACAAGTCATGTACCGTCAGCACATATACGGTCGGTACTGTCTGAACTTCGTATTTATATTGTTCTAACACAGTTCATGTCGATGGCTACATTCTTGGTAGGCTTATTCTCATCTATTCACGTTCGTTGTCAAACCTGCTTATCCAGATCTATGATTATGCATGTTCGCTTCATGAAGAGGTAATACACTTGCGGCACGGGTACCAATGACCTGATGAAAGTTCCTGCGATACAGGCGAAAACGGTCGCCATATGGGAGCAAAGGCAAAGAATCCTTCCAGCCAACAAGTTCTCCGGCCATAGGAATAACAGGACGGTCAGAGTATAAAGTGCTTTTGCTGTCCATCATTTCCATTGCAGTCTTAACAGAGTTCAGCACGATGATGTGCCGACCCTGAACCTCGATGTGGGTAATATCACCTGCAGAACAGACTTTTAAAGATGCATGATTTTGGAAGAAGGGAGGCACTCACCATACTTCTGACCCCACTCAGTAAATGTCAGCCAGGGTTTGGTGCGAGGCATATCTAAAATATTGCCGATGAGAGGCCACCCCCGGGGACCAGGTGGATATGGTGCAAGATTCTTCTTGAGGACGAAGGTCTGCTTTACCAAATAAATTCCAACTGTAGCAACACCGGTAAGGCATAGTAAGTCCAGCCAAGTAACACTGGTGGTTGTCAACATGGTCTACTACTAGCCAAGGATGGCTCAGAGCAACTCAAGAACAGCGGATGTGGAGCGAATGATCAGATGAGCAGGAGACATCTTGTATTTAAATCAGAATGAATCAGCAGGTAACACATTGAAATGAGTGGTTCCCTGAGGCCGTTCAAGTTCCCAACTCGCTGCCTGGCAGGACTTACCTTATGTTAAAGTTCTCGGTTCGAACTCTTGCTGAACCGAAATCGGACCATTGTCGGACCGAACCGGCTGCAAACTCCGCGCTCTCATTTGCACGAGGAGTCCATCTTCATCGTATTTGGTGATACCCTCATTGTATGTTTCTTCATCTTGTTTTTTTTTTCACAGTTGACTTGACAACTCTGCACCCTGTCCCATCGTCCCTCTCCCCCTCGTCGAAAACCCCACTCTTGGGACATTTAGATGTTTACCGCAACGGTTCGGCGCTCCTTTTTGGTCTCAAAGCACACTAGCACCGATGACCATCATGGGCGTCGACCAAAATGCTATTACTGTGTTGAAATACCTCAAAATGGAACACTGAAAAACCAACGCGTTAACGACGACCGAGTAAGTACCAGTACCCGGCCCGAGGGTCCTGATTAAATAAGATGGAGCTCTCAAAGTTCTTTCGGGTCCCTCCAGGGTAACTTTGCGTTTCAAGTAACGATAAGGTATCAAACTTTGAGCTCAAAAAGCTTCATAAATCAGGGGTGCAGTGAGTTTCTGAATCAATCCTTGTGCTTCAGTTGATCAAACCTGTGTAAGTATTATGTGATTTGAGTAAAGACCGAATGATGTACGTGATTCGGACTCCGAGGAATAGAGCATGATCATTACTGAAACTACCGTCTCAGGCATCGGAGGTGCAACTCTATCTTTTATCAAGTCGCTTCCCGGCTGGTAGATAATTGCCGCCAGCCTCGATCCAAGCAAGCTAAGTTCAGACCCGAATAATATGATCGGTGTTTGCACTGGCACTGCCGCCTTGACGTGTGCACAGGCAGCACAGCTCATTCATCTTAAGAGCTAAGAAGCGCACGATGTGTGTGTATGTGTGTGAAACACATTCTTGACCTCTAGATGGAGTATTCGACTGACGATATTGCAGCAGCGAGGAGCTTGCAGTTCACTATGGTCTGTATCCTTGTTGATATGAGGGCTAATCACAATTGACAAGTTGTGTACCATTGACACCAGTATATATACGGTGCGTACTGTCTCAGCCCTGTATCCTTTGTCCTGACACAGTTCAAACTTCAGCGTCCATGACCACATTCTGGGTAGGCTCATTCTCATTCATCTAATTCCGCTGTCGAAATCGCTTATCCAGACCTACGATTATGTATGTTCGCTTCATGAAGAGGTAATATACTTGTTCCATGATACACCTCAGTTTTGATATCCACAATATGCTGTGCACAGTTGACGTTCTTGCTTCGATCGCACTGGACCAAGATGAAAGTTCTGTATATCGTTACGCGATACCTCCCTTTTATCATTCTCGTCACGGGTCTATATCGTGCGTTCCGCTTCAGCACATATCGCCCAAGATGAGTTAACACTTGTTTTTCAGGGAGCTTTGTGCCGAATGAGAACACAGGTGTACGTGATGCGGTGAATAGTCAATGAAAACGAACGACTTATTGCATGCCTTCACCAGAAATGTCGGGTACTGACAATATTGAATTTAGGTGTGCATGGTACATTCATGCATGCACGTCCTCACCGAACTACTACTTACTTTCATCTTACAGATCTTGGCGTATTAGTCATTTGCTCCGATGTATCTCTCGTTCTTCCATACTATTGTTTCTGATCCCATTTATTCAGGTTTTTTCATCTTCAGAACATATGTGCTCTGGGAAAAAAATAGAATATTGCTCGCAGCCATGCTTTCCACCTTGTTTGTGAGTTCCTAAACCATTTACCATACCCAACCTAGTGGTAAATGCATCAGCCAGATTTCTCTCGTAGCATCCTTCGGCATTACCTCTACCGCTGCTGCTGCTGCATGTACATACTCTCACCTTACCTCTTATGTTCCACAGTCACTGAAAAATCCCGTTCGGTTTCACAGATGCGACTAGCGCGGTCCCGGCATCACAGGATGCTACCGGAAATCGTCCAATTACCGGCTCTTCATACCATTTATTCTCCTTTTCGTGTTCGAACTGGGTGTGTAACACATATATGTACAAACACGCACTGACAGATGTTCTCCCCAGGACTCCTGATGCTCACACTCATACGTGCCATACACGACTGGCGGACAAACCAAAACCGTCTGTATGCTGTCCTGGTGAACCATAACGTATTCTATTATGCATGCGGTCTTCGTGAGTTAACACTTGTACGCGCCGTTTTTCCCTACCTCTCATCCTCTGATCATCATCTTTTCTGAAGTGTTCTCGGTAGCGAATATCATCACATCGCTGGTCCTTCAGGTGTGTGAATCATTAAATACCTTTTTTGACCGAACCGTGACGTTCTGCACCCCAGTACTTCTGTCATAGCGTTTCGTATTAGTATGTACTTCACATCCTGCTGCGTCTTCCTACTGACGATACCTGAAACGTACACCCACGTATAGTTTTCAGTTCATTATTCTTGCAAATCCTCGCCACTCGCATGCACCTCCATCTCTGGCAGACGAACCAACATTCACATGGCTCTACTGGCGCCTTCATGTATATTCCAATGTCAGACACGTCATTCTTAAATGTCGCAGCGTGATGTCTACTATTCTGTGGCTTATTCGGTGACGTTCGTGGAGCGAGGCTTGGCCCATACAAGATGATTGGGATTGGTAGGGGTAGGCTTGGTAGAATTTATTACATGCTTAATTATAGGATGAGTCGGTTACGGGATGACGGGAGTATTTCGATGTCATTGGTCTATTTAACATCCATATTTTCCACTGTAGCAAGGGCAGCATGGCTGTTTGCTCTGCTTCTATCCGAAACTTCATGAAGTCAGGCAACGTCTCGAACTCAGTTAGCGAGACAGTTACCACGACGCTCTTGAGGGAGTTGAAGACTGTTTAATATTAGTGGTACTCAATAACTTTTGAAACATCTTAAAACTCGCTTAGACACCCATCTAAACGCTTTGAACTCTCGCTGAGGTTTGAAAACAACCCGCTTGCAAGAGAAACATGCTCAGCGCCATAGGGACGAAGCCGGACCTTCAAAGACTTGTTATTTATCAAAGCGTGCCATAGCCTATGTACATATAGGGGACAGTCGTACTTGAGAGAGTGCAAAAATAACCACCAAACTTATCAGCGGGACGTATTGCGCTACAGCGTGTTACAGGGTGCTACAAAGTGCCTACAAAGCACTCTGTAGCAAATTATGTTTCCCTGATTTGAAGTTGAACTTCACTGAGATTGTCTACTTTGCACGACTCAATTAGCTACCCTAACTAAATTGGTGGTACTACGCTCGGGAGTGCTACTATGCATGATATATATGCTCCTGGAGTCGAGCAAACCGTGTATTTTGATACTCACTGACGGATGTGGTGTGCATGGTTGATTCTGGGTTACAAATCAGCAAACCGAGGTTAACGTTGAACCGAGGTCATGGGTTTCCACGGTGGCCGCTAGAGTGCCAATATTTTTTATAACTTAAGCTAATCTACAAGATTGAAAATGATACTAGGCAACTTCACTACCAACAACTCGAAGTCTCGAACGTTCTATCTGGAATTATGGAACCATTGCGGCGCGCGGGCTTCATCCGTTTCCAGACAGATTGATGGCCATGTGCTGTCAGAAGACACCTGGGGGAACAATCAAACATTATAACTGACATGATCATCCGTGATCATAGTCAGCAGGTCAGCAAAGCATTAACTCGTATCAGAGATCATGTGTTGCCATACTATGACGAATGATTTGTGGCCCACTCTGAACTGACGTGTTTCAGAAACGAGTCATAAATAATCCGTCATAAATACCAGGACGTATAAGTATCAAGTATACGAGACACATTTCAATCATTCTCTCACTAAATCATCTCCTACCAGTGTCTGCGAGCTTCTCACATGTCAACTGACGCACTCTCCAAATCCACTCTCGATGATGGTGTCCGTATATTCCTTCTGTCACGTTGTTATGCCCTGAATATTCTCTAAAATATAGGTTATAGCAAGCATTCGTCAGAACATTGCCAATTTTCTTCGGCGTTGCGGTTTGCAGTATATAGACGTCGCAGTCGACGAAGCATACCACTCTGAATGCTGCCAGGAGGCTATCAACCGTGGCTTTCCGATGGACGGGAAATATTCCATCCGCGAATACATGGAGATCGGTGTGGCCATGTCATCTAACGCTTACGCGCACCTTCCTGACAACGCGGCCAAAATGTGGATGTGCCTCTTCACTGCTGTCGCCACCCGCGTCGATGACGTGATGGTCAGGGGAGAGGACATGGCGGATATGTACCATTTCAATGAGCGGTTTGTGAACTGCAGACCACAGGGTGATCCTATCCTAAATGCGCTCGATGTGATCTTGCGTGAGATCACTCGCTTTCATTCCCCGCTGGTGTCGGATCTTATCACTGCGTCCACAATCAACTTTATGTCCGCCAACTGCCTTGATGATGTGACTAAAGACATGCAGGTATGGTGTATATCTAAATAATATTGAATATCATAATTTTACCCCTATTATTAGATCTTGCCCAAGACTCCCTTGTACCCAGAGTATTCTAGGCTCCTAGGAGGCTTGACAGATGGATATGTGTTATTCATGTTCCCTTCCACGCTCCCAATTCAGGAATACATTCAATGTATGCCGGATCTAAGGACTGTCGTGAATCACACAAAGTAAGCACATCAATGACTTCCTGTTAGGCTTCCTAACCTGTTGTCATTCAGTGATATACTATCTTACTACAAGGAGGAGATCGGCGGTGACACCGCAAACTACTTGTCGCTCATGGCAGCCTCTCGTGCTTGCACTAAACAGGATGCTCTGCATGACTTAATCGAGAAAACTGTGCAAGCGCATCACAATATCCTCGACTGTCTCAGACCTTATAGTGAGGCTTATGACGCCTATGTCTGTTTTTTTGAAGGGTATGTCAAATTTCATATTGCCTTAAAAAGGTACAAGATGAAGGAGATCATGGCCGAGATGTCCTCCCCTTCTTAGTGTGATTCGTTCCGACTTTCTAGAATGTTCTTCATCATATCTTGACTTAGTAGCCACTTGCACAGCACCTGTTAGCAGAGCGTTACTTGACTCATTTCTTGTAATAAGAGGCGGTAGAGGCTTACCATGCCAGGTGCATCAAGCGCACCCGAAGTTCCATTACGGACCTGTTTCGTACCTTTTCTTCGTCGTGCTGTCTCTTGTCGATGTTTTCTCTGTACAATTCTATATGATATGTTCAAAGGCAGTATGATATTGATCGAAGAAATATGACAGAGTGAACTAAGCAACCAGTACGATACGAGGCCATCGATGTATGAAGGAAAAAGATAGTAGTTGCTAAGTAGCTCACACTGAAAACTCAACGCCCAGGATGTTGAAAAACACCAAAAGCTTCTCCTGCCGCAAAAATAGTCCTATAAGTTAAGCGTCTGGCGAGCTCTACCAAGCCCACCAATCATCTCGTACAATATACACCTCGCTCGACAAACGATGTCGAGTAAGTAATGTGTCATGCCGTACACTCTACAGGTGACATGTCAGACATAGGAATTTGCATGAGTGCATCAGAGCCGCGTGTTTGATGCTTCATCTGCCAGAGATGGCGGTGCATACGCGTGGCGAGGATCGCGAGGACAATGAACTGGAAACTGTACGTGAATGTGCGTTTGAGGCATCGTCAATAAAATGTCATGAGAGGTTGTGGAGGTACATACTCATGCAATATAGCGTGGTAGGAGTACTGGGTGTGCAAAACATGAACGACTCAAACATCAAAGGCATTATGGAGATATACGCACATGGAGGAGCAGTGACGTGAATATGTTCGCCACAGAGAACACTCGAGGAAAGAGAATGAGCATGGAATAACGGCGCGTGCAAGTATTAACTCACAAAGACCACATGTATAATAAAATATGTTATGGTTCACCAGGACAGTGTACATACGGTTTCTGTTCTGCTGCCAGCTCTGTATGGCACGTATGAGTGTGAGAGTCATGAGTCCTGGGGAGTATCTGTCAGCGTGTGTTTGTCTATATGTATACTCGTGATCACCCACCCAATTCGAATGCGCACAATAAAAGAAATGGTATGAAGAGCTGGAGACTAGTCGAGCTCTGGTAGCACCCTGCGATACCGGGGATCGCACTGATTGCATCTGCAAAAGTGGAGATAATTGTTGAATGGTAGTGGAATGCCAGGGGATAAGTAAGAACGCGTACATGTTGCGGGAGCAGTAGTAGCGAAGGTAACGCCGATAGATGCCCCGACAAAAGTCTTGTTTGATGCATTAATAGCTAGCTTGGGTGTTGCTAGTGAAATTTGGACTCACGAAAGCGGTTACAAGAATGGCTGCGAACAAGATTCTATTGTTGCTCCAGAGCGCGCATGTTCTTAGAATGAAAAAGCCTGGATGAATCTGATCAGGAACATACATATCGTAGTGAGGAGGGAGGGATACATTCGGAGCAAACAGCTAATAGCATGCTGAACCCTGTGAGAGAAATTGGACTGCCCTCAACGAGACAGCGCATAGATGGATATGCCATGCACGTACCTGAGCAAATATTGTCCAACACCCGGCATTTCTGGCAAAGTCAAGCAGTAAGCAACAATCATCCCACATAAAGTCTCGATTGTATGTTCACATACACCTGGGGTTTCATTTGGGATAAAACTCACTGCATGACGACATGTTAGTTAGTTCATTTGGCGGGCGATGTACGCTGGAACTGAACGTACAATATAAATTTGTTGCGAGAAGGAGAAAGGGGACATATCGCGTGACGATATAAAGGCCTTTCGCCTTGGTCCAGTGCGACAAAAGCAGGAATCTCCACTTCAAATCAAAGCAACATGAGATCCGGGGCATATCACGGAACCGGTGCATTACCTCTTCGTGAAGCGAACAAGCATAATCGTAGGTCTGGATATGCTAGGTTAACAGTCGAAGAGAACTCATCAGGACACACCCACCCAGAAAGTAGTTAGAGAAACTGAGCTGCGTTAAGACGATAAAGATCGAGTTCAGACAGTACGCACTGTAAATGTACTGATGCGCACATGAATTATTCGTCTTCTTATCGACAAGAAAGAAACGCACCTGGAAGAACAGCAAACTCATCGCTGCCGCGATATCATCAGCTGAATAGTCTGTCGACATTCCGGGTCGTTCAAGAGGTGATTGTTAACTTGGGTTTACGCCCCCTTCTGACTCGGAACTCTTATAAGAACGCATATATGCTATGCAGTTAGGTAACACAGAGTTTTATTTGGGAACTCACATGTCACCGCGCTTGCTGTACTTGTCCACGTTCAACTTGAAGCTGGAGGGATTTGGTGGATTTCAAAGCTCTAATCTGTGAGACTAAACTTCTCCACGTAGGTCGCCCTAGTACTTATTGGGTTCTCGTTAGCTTTTTTTGAGGGAGAGTGCCAATCATTCTGCTCAACGTTCGTGAATGAACGGATATCTCATGTGACGGCAGCCATCAACGATTGACGCTGAGCTGTCAAGTAGACTCGAGTTATAAGATGCGGCGCAGACAGTAAGCACTGGCCCATCTGACAGTTACACGAGTTCAATGACCACCCATAAATTGCAATGAGCGAATTCCGAAGCGTTGTGCTGCCTCAAGTCAGTAGATACGGAGTCCTGAGTTTTCTTTGGTTATAGACGACTCACAGCCTCATATGAGACGTTCAAGTGATGCGATCAAAAAACGTTTCCCAAACTCCGGCAAACACCTTAGTGTGATGTGTTAATGTCAACAAGTTTGGGACCCGCTTGATAGTGAGCACAGCGTGAGAAACATTGACGGACACAGAAACCACTTGGAGGTGCTCATGTCCCAGATTTTGGCCTCCATCCTCAAAGTTTCAATGCCTCAAGATATCTGCAGCGAAACAGTTAAGTCAACCTCCCATCTCAGTCGAACAAACATTTCATTGCTCATAGTACAGGTCGTCTCGCTCGGCCTCTAAAACGACGACACTTGCACAGCTCTGTCAGTGAAGCGTTATTTGACTGATGCTTTCCTCACTCCGTATATTAGACAGCTCGATAAACCACCTTGTTTACCACCTGCTCTAGGTCGCAGGCAATATGATATTGGATATACAGCCGGGCCCGCGGGGCATTTCGATCTGGCTAATGGAACGTTTCGTGTGAGCCCTTGGTTATACAAAATTACAGATTACTATGTCATCTCTTGTCGTCATTCTACATAAACTATAATACTCATCGCTATCAGGCCGTGCTTCTGACTCTAGCACGTTCGATCATGAATAATTCGTCCACGCTGCTCATACCAAAAGCCCAACGCCCAGGATATGAAACAGAACTATTAAGTAAAGGCGTCTCCCGCTCCAAAAGCAGTCCTAAGCGTTAAGCGTCTGGCGAGCTTTACAAAGCGCACCACACTCATCTCGTACAATACACACCTCGCTGGACAAACGACGCCGAGTAAGCGACCAGGTAAGATGTCACGCCGCACATTCTCCAGGTGGCACTGGCACGTCGGGCATAGGAGATTGCACGGGAGCATCAGATTGAGACATCTGTTGCTTCGTCTGCCAGAGATATCGGTGCATACGCGTGGTGAGAATCGCAAGAATAATGAACTGGAAACTATACATGAATGGGCGTTTCAGGCATGGTTAGTAGAATTGCGCAAAAGCTTGTGAAGGTACATACTCGCGAAGTATGGCATGGTAGCAGTACTGGGCATACGGAACGTGAACGACTCGAAAGACGTTATGGAAATACACGCACATGGAGGAACAGTGACGTGAATATGTTCGCCGCCGAGAACACTTGAGGGAAGAGAATGTCCATGGATAAACACGGAAAAACGACGTGTGTAAGTGTTAACTCACAAAGACCACATGTATAATAAAATATGTTATGGTTTACCAGGACAGTGTACAGACGCCCTTTATTTTTCCGCCAGTTCTGTATGGCACGTATGAGTGTA
>NW_024542507.1:0-10320 GCF_016758785.1 Suillus bovinus | reverse complement strand
TCTGATCATTATGAAGGCGAATATTGGACCCAGAAAGCCCACGGCGTGAGCGATCATCGAGGCAAACAACTCAGGAGGGATGGCTTCAGCTTTGCAGAAGAACGGTATGGTACGTCTGATTGCGGTTGGTCAGCATTGACCATGTGTGTCGCTGACCATTCATTTTGTTACCCGTTAGCGGAGTACAAACCTATCCTCGAAGAAGTAGAGAAGATCCTGGCCGAGGCAGGCCTCGATGAGGACGAGATGCGAGCAGGTGCTGCTCAGACTGGCGGAGGCGGAGGCATCGTGTCAAGTCGGAACCGTCGGTGAATAGTTGTGAACATCACAGATATTTAGCGGAGGTGTAAGAAAGTCATTGAATAGTGACAGTCGGCCTAAGTCGTCCAGTGACATATCTTGTTCACGACGGACGCCAAGTTAGAAATTTAACCCAGATGAGTTTCACCTCGCACGCGTACTAACAATGACATTCTACAACAACTTCTGATTTGGGGGTTGACATGATCTCCTCAGTAATCTCTCTGTGTTACACTCCTAGACATCAACCGTAAGGCACGCCTGCGGGCAATTATCGCAGGACCCCCTATCCATAGAGCAAATCGCAATACAAGATTCCAAGTTGCAACATTACGAATAGCTTCTATAAGCGCGGCGTCCAAACATATTTCGCGCGTCACACTTAGAGCGCTGTACAGATCCCCAAACAAAATTCCATAAGGTCTACTTGACGAAATAACCAGATGATGTTTGGACTCAGCGAATCTAGACCGGCCTGAGATTCAAAAATATAATATATAGACTATTAAAAGCCCGTAGGCTTTTCGGGATACCTAGAATAGTTTGTAGCCTCCTGTGAATGTACTAGTAAGTGTCCACTAATATGGTAAGTCACGGTTTGACGGTTATTCTTCATCACCGCAGTAACTACAGCACAGAGCAACTGTATACGACTGTAAATTCACCTGTCCGACCAGCGCGCCTCATAACTCTAAATACCTATCAATATTACTACTAACCTTAGTACACCGAAGTAACCATAAAATTGCTTCTCTCGTTACTAAACAATTGGCCATAGGGAGGCAAATAAATGAGTCAAACGTCCGGTATCGTACCCACTCATCGATATATGCCCGGTCGTTCGCTAAAAAACAAACTCAGCCTCTTTAAAATGAAAACCATTTGGCATCCCTCTCATTCCTTACAAAAACTCCCTTCGCGACCTCTTCCCCATTTTCAGGAACGAACCTGAGTTCGACGACGATTCCGGTGGTGATACATTTGACGATATCTTTGAGATTATCTCGGATATGCACAGCTCCCAGGACTCGGTATCATCGCTGTTGCCTCCACCTGCCATCCATAACCGGTCTTCGCAATATTCTGAATCAATAGACACGAGCAGACATGACGATGAAGGTCATACTTCAGCTATGGTGAGGCTGAGAAAACATTTGTTTGCAGAAGTTGATGAAGACCGGTGCGCGGCGCCTTTGTCTGTATATTGCTTCATGACTGGTTTCATGTGCGTAAACTGTACTCTTTATCTACTTCACAACTCACTGGTATCTTTCTTCAGCGACTCGATTACATTCTCTGCTATATTTGTCTGGTGCGCCTTCCAAACGGGAAACAGTATGCAAGTACGAAGTAGCTCCGCGGTTGCAGAGGTCCCAACTAACATTCGTGCAATAGCTTGCCCTTGCCGTTGCTCGCCTGGTCAACGGGCAGCACGACTACTCGTTCCACATAGCGGACCGTCAAGCGCTGTGCTCAGTACTTGCGTTCCTTTCCGGCGCCTCATCGGCCGTATCGGCGATAATTTAGGATGCAAGGACACGGTTGTGGTTGTCCCTCGGCACATTCATTCAAACCCTCTTTACAATGGCCGCCGCTGTGTTGATGTGGAAGAGCGACGAGCTTAGCGTTGCTGATGTACGCGCCGACCCCGTATGGACTAACGCGTTGTCCTTCGTGTGCATTGGCTTCTTGAGCGCGAGCATGGGCTTGCAGGCCATTATGGGGAGGCGTGTCAATACTGAATTCACTACTACGGGTATGTTTCAACCATATTTCTATTTTTCCTACTCTCTCATTTCTCTGCAGTTGTGCTCACAACGACTTGGTGTGAACTAATGGCTGACCCTAAGCTCTTTCACATCCGACGAATTGTTATTTCGCGCGATCACAAGATCATGGCTATTGCCAGCTTGTTCTTGGGAGGCTTCATCGGCCGTGTATTGATCGACAGTATTGGTTCGGCTGCCACGCTCGGCATCGGCACAGGCATCCGTTTTGATTATCAGCATATGGTGGCTTTTCATCCCGGAGATGCAGGCCGAAAAGTAAAAATGAGTATCAAGTGTTCATGAGTGTTAATGTTCCATGTACATGTCCATATCCTCATTACCGATGACTAGAGACGAGATGCTACGGGTAGAGGAGACGAGAGGATGATGCGAACTGAGATGTTTTTTTTTGCAACTATACCAGTAGTATGTTGCATTTGTAGTGCAGTATTGCCTAGAGTTTTTTTTTCGTTTTTAGATGTAGACTATCAAGATTTTGCATACACAGTGGGGAGAGCTTGGTCGAACACAAACGTATTCCCGTGCGTCGGTCCGTTCTCCCAGGTTTCTCACGGCTTTCTGGTTTTATCCACAAACCTCGGCCGAATCGATAAATCTGAGTCTCTCAAAGAGACTTCACACACTGTCTCCATTACTGCTTTCTTGTCAGCGCGTGGACGCTCTTTACCATCTCGCACGCTGTTAAATGTTTCAAGCGAAGATCAAACGTCTGACCATTGTCATACTCAAATGTCCTCTCACTACCGACTCTTGCAACCTCGTCGAGCCTCAAGCTCTGAGCTTCGTTGATTGGATCTTTTTCTTGTCCAAGCTACCCCTGCAATTCATCATGTGTCGCCATCTATAGCCTAGTACTGCACATGGTGAATATACAACGTTTAAACCCTAACCCGGCTCTCTGTCTCTATACATGGAAACTCATTCTGGGATGGCACAGATTGACCCTAACCCTAACCCTATTCCGGCATCTAAGATTAACCCTGTAAGATAGTGCATTTACTCATCTTTGCGCTCAAAAGTTTGAAATTTACCTGATATCATTACCAAAATTTCATATTTATTTCCTGACTGAAAACCTCAAAATAATAATAATATTCACATGACTCAAATTTTTTGTCAAAATGCCTCACTTTGCATTGTCATTTCACCGTTCATCCAAATTTCTTGATTTTCTCAATTCAAAATTTCAAGTGGAAATCTCTAATTTATCAAACACATTTTTCAAATCTTGCTTGTATCAAAACTCCGAAACCGCCGGTATGTGTGCACTCTGAGATTCGCATCGCGTTGATTATCAGTAGGAATATTCTGTGGCGTCGTTGTTTACACAGCATTCCTGTGTACTAGGCTGAACCTCCACAAGGATGTCTCTGATGAAACCCGGTGCATCACTGCCACGATGCAAATCAACTATTACGCTCACCATTTTCAGCATCCTAATGATACGATAACTCGAGTTCCGAGGGAAAGCTGATAAGGCGTGCATGAAGCGATGACAGTTGACTTTTCTGGTCCGGCTTCATGCCGACGCAATGTGTGTTATGCTCCCCGGGGCTGTACTGGTGAGCCAAAGGGTGTCAAGATGATCAGTATGCATCAAACTAATGAAGAAGTCCTTGGTTGCATTCATGGACTGATGCGCGTGTAGCAAAAACATCTCGATAACAACATTGGAAATTAGGTGCGAACAGTTCTTGATTGATCTAAGCACTGGATGGTGGTATAACTAGCACGAATGCTATTGTAACGTCAACCAAATTTGCCTCTCACCCACAAACATTCTCTCCCAATATGACCATAGTTTCAAATGATTCCTCTTGGTGGCCGGTCATTGATGCATATCGTTTTTCTAGCTATTTTACGCGTTAGTGGAGAGCAGTCAAATATTAAAACTGACCCAATCTAACCCTGGCTACGTTTTCACAGTTGCTGCCGTTGTTGCAGTGGTGTATGACTGGGGTGAGCGTGATAATATTAAGGGACTGCTGATATCTTACAAGTATTTTCAGCCCTTACGTTTGGACAAGAGGTATGTCGATGCTATGATCGAAGCAGCCATCTCGCTAACAATGGTCTTATAGGTCGAATTGGTCTGGGTGAGTACAGTCTCGTGTCAAGGGAACACACATGAAAGTATACTCAATTACAGAGGCAACGTTGGTCTCTGATGACATTTCTGTATCTCGGTGTATGTATCTTGTTCGTCCCAATTGTCATGCTGTATTGACTTGAAAGTATCCTAGGTGCGCTACCTTGGAATCTTATCTGCTGCGTATGTTCGGAAGGCTAAACAGTCGATGTCATGCTGATCGTCTATCTCTTATACTCAGCCTAACCGTGCTTAGTATGTCTTCTCATTATTTACTGTCCTTTCTTCTTCTAACCAACAGCATACAGACAGTCTTCCGACCATCTCACTGACGGGCACAGTGAGTCTTCTGTACAGATGCTTCTATTCTCCTCCGATTAACCGCGGTGCCCTGTAGCAGTGGGTGTATTTGTTTACTAACTTGCTAGTCCACTCATGACCGCCACAGATGTGAGTCTGTTTGGAGTATGTGCTACTCGAGACTGGTCACTGACTGCTTTCATCAGGTCGGATTATGTACCTCGTTCTGGATTGGGATCAATGTTTTGGTATTTCCGATGCTGTGGGGTGAGCTCGGCATTTGCGAGACCTCATTGATACTGACTTGATTGAAACATGCTGCAAGTCATCATCATCACTCGGTTGTATGCCATGTATCAAGGATCCAGAAAGATCCTGATATTTCTTATTGTCACCTTCCTTGCCGACAACATTTTCAACGTAGTGGTCGTCATAATGTCAACGATGCATATTTCAGCGGGTACGCTTGATTATGGATGAATACGAACGTGCATGGGGCTAATTGATGAACACCAGAGGAATATATTATCTCCGGCACTTATATGTGCCCGATTAACCTTCCGGAAGATGTCTCACTTCTGGGTTCCATTACTTGGATACTCGGAACTGTATGGGAGGTCCTCGTACTATGTCTCGCAGTCTGGATTGCTGTAAAACACTTCCGTGAACTGCGACGTCATTCGGCAGGAGAGATTTTAGGGGACTGTTTCTCGGTGTTGATCAAAACTCATACGGTTTACTTTGCGAGGTATGCTCATATTGTGATTGTGGTTCCCCTTTTCGCTGAAGGATCGGACGTGGTAGCTTCGTTGCTGTTTCTTGCTTCCAGCTCGCTATTAATTTATCTCCAACAATCTTAGCGGTGTGTCATTTTTTTCCTTCCCTCAGCATGCGACCGTGATTCATCATTTCTATAGGACCTATATTCGCTAGAAACTCAGGCTCTTGTTAGCTTGCCTCAGATTTTCACAGCCGTGCAGGCGTATGTGCTGGGACCACGCCTGATCCTTGGTGTTCGAGAATACCACGCTAAGCTAGTGGCCAACTCTGACGCAGCTTCTGCTATGACCTCGATCGCTTTCCAGGAGCGCGTGCATGTATCGACTAGCAGTAGTGTGTGACGCACGAGAGGTCAATAGTTGTCTGGTTCTCTGTAGGAAGCAGGGAAATTTGTGTCGCGGTTTTGTCTCCATTCCAAGCCTCGTTGTGGTATTTATGTATCATGGTCAAAGTCTTTGATGTAGATTTCGATGAGACATGTGTAATAAGTCTAGGCAATATTTTCGTCGTAGTATTTATTCGAATCATTTGCTGTATACTATGTCCTGGCATTTACAATGCTTCAACCAGTATGCTGGATATCCCTACTGTTCTAGCTCAGGAAATCAGTGTGCCAAACGGAAAGGTCGAGGAACGGGAGATGCTCTTAGTAGGCCCCGTTAGTAGGCAAACCGATCTGCATCTATTACCAATGAATTACACTACTAGTAGTCTTGTGTTTCGGGTTCATTCTGGTCTATCAAGGTCCGAAGCTGCAGACAAAGAGTTCCACCTGCTGCAGTCAACTACATCATCTTCACAAGACTCGCCCGTCCAAGCAGACTCCTTCCCCATGCATTGCAGTCTTTCCTCGTGTCCTACAATCTAAAAAAATCAATGCCAGAATCTGAAGAATAAAAAACAACTTCCCAAGTCGAATCCCGGGTCGTCATCAGAACGATATCCTTCCGACTGCAGGACTTCCTCAAACAAATCATCCGCCGGTTCTTCTGGAGCCCACTCTGTTATCCTCTTCTTCTTCCCAGGCCTGCCTCCGACTAGCAGCACCCGTCAATCTCCCCTTCTTTGGCCCTTGCTTCTTTGAAGATCAAACTTCGCACTTGCCTCGATAGCCTCGATCAGAACTTCGAACTATCCACCACATCTCGCTCCGATCTCCTCTACAAACCGGATTTCCTCTAATCGCAGCTCAGCCTCGTCCCATTCTTCGAACTTGTTCGATACAGCCTTGGCGATCTCCTCGACCGACCCTCGTTTTCTTGCGCGAAAATGCGCGTCGTAGTGGTGTTTTCAATAGACTATTTTTGACCTTTCTTTCAGCTGGGTGCTCTTTTCTTTGCGCGTCATAGTCAAAGCTTCAATTTCAAGATGCTTGAACACAGAAACATGGCTCGCACCTCCTCGCTCTTCATTGAAAGTTGTTATATTGAGTCAACGACTCATTCAAGAATCTTATTTATCCCTACTCAGTAATTTAGTTGTTTGGACGAGAACGGAAGACATCGGTGTGAAATACTACTCACTGTATCTGTCGTGGAAATTGTTGGAACATTGACTGTATGCCCGTCACAAGACAGTCATGAAGCCCATGCGAGGAGACGTACTCAACACGTGCATCCTGATTGCGAGAAATGGATAATAAGTGCAACACAAATGGCTTGAAAGTCAGAACGTACACAGCATGTCCTACTAGTAGTGCAGCATATGGTGCCTTGGATATGCGCATGTCAATACAATTTGCTAGCCATGCTTAAAAACATGAGCTACATACAATAAGATACAGAATGGTCGTGAGGGAGAAGTGTTGCTTCTGCCACGAATTAAATGTATTATTTTCACATTGTTCTTTTGATGTGAGAGTGCCTACCCAGGCCAGTTCCACCTATAAAACTGTTGTCAGCGAGATAGCTGCTTTTGTGATGGTTCGGCCTACCTCTTATCCGAACGTAAGTCCTAGAAATCTCATAATGTCAGTTATCTTTTCATACTTAATCTTGCTCATCCCAATCGTATACTACCACAGTACAGGCGGCTACTGCGAAACTGCAGTCAGCGTTAATCGAATCGTCATGTGGCTGGCTCCGAACAAACATATGAAATAGCTGCTAATAATTTTCTCATTGATGGTTGGCCACCAACTGGGATCGTTCGAGACTACAGTGTACGAAGCACTAGAGTGCCGTCTCTATAGGGAGCTTAATTGTACGAATTTTTTTGCTCAATGAAAATTCTACAAGGAAACAAGCAAAAATAAGCAATTTTTCGAAATTTCCCATTTTGTTTCAAATTTTTCCGTCGGAAAAAATTTACCCCATGCTCCATATACCCTGTTCATCTCCCCGAAACCCTGTTCATATTACCATATGCCTCCTGTGACAAAGAAAGCTGCTCAAGCAAAGAAGCAACGAGCCGACTGTCGTAAATTCAGCTCTTTGCCATCACCTCAACCAGAACAGGGGTCAGACTCAGAGTATGAGCCTGGCTTTAGTGGGGAGAGCGAGGTTGAGGCAGATGATATATCTGGGTCCATTGTTGCCCTACAGAGCCTCTATGGCATGTTTTTACCTGCAAATCTTCGAGCCAAGGACAATAATTTAACTGGGTCTGATGGAGAACCACAGGTGAATGTCTCCGAATTTCTATTATCTATAGAACGTCAGCAATGCTTACCATCAAGCCTGGTGTCAGCGAAAGAAGCAGAAAATTGTAAATAGGCCAGCTGTTTACCGGGGAAACTCTCGGACATCTCAATGGAGGATGGGCTCATGACAGAGATTTTGGCCTCACTGGATGCCGAAACTGCAAGCAGAGGGCTTCTGTAGATTGTATTTACCATCTGCTTGCTTGTATACCTGCTCAGTTACCCATAAATACCATTTCTTGCAACATGTTTCAAATTTCGTCGGAAATTTTTTCAACCCTTCGATTTTCAATATTCGAACGAGGTAGCCTTAATCTACAAGTCAAAAGAATGCATTTGCGCTACTCTACGGTACAAAGCAGTCAAATTTCGAGGACTAGATACATTTTTGAGTTCGGGCTAATCCGAGAGGTCGGAAAAGTGCTTCGTACACTGTAGGGCCATATTATTAGAGGATGGGAGTGAGCGAGCGGGGGAACTTGGTGGATAACGATTACATTCTTGTTCGATGTACTACCATCCAGTGCTTACACTGCCGGAGTGTGATTTGTACCTGATCAATCGAAGTGTTCCAATCTTTCAGCATGAATTGAGGGAATGTTCATCCAGGGATGATCAAAGTAGCAGTTGTCTATGCGATCATGTAATGCAGTGACTCGACGAAATGTTTGAGCACTGCAAAAGATCGGAGAACGAGTGATTTCGGCAATAAAATCAAACCCATAAATTTCCGACATCATGTTAGCTAATCGTAAATTTATCCAGATATCCCGACACATCCCCAAACGAAATTCCTACTTGACGAAATAACCAGATATAATGACCAACCTTGATAATCGATGAGCTGTTTGGAAACAACCTTGGATCCAAGCCTGACAACCGTTCGGCTTTTTGGCACAACAGACTCAGAGCGAACGATCATCTGGTCAGTTCATCTCCGAAGTTTATAAGTATCCACTAACCGGTGAGTCGCGGTAACGGTTATCCTTCATCACCGCAGTGACTACAGCAGAACGGCTACGACTGTAAACTCGCCTGTCTGACCGCCACGGCCCCACCAGGAAGTCTCCTCACTGGCATGACTATAAATACCTATCACATACTACTACTCTCCTGAGTACACCAAAGTAACCATAAAGTTACTTCTCTCGTCGTTACTCAACAGTGAACGGCCATAGGGAGGCGAATAAATGAGTCACACTGGCAAGTCTCGTATCGTACCACTCATCGATGCATGCCCGGTCATTCATTAAAAAACGAACCCACCCTCTTTAAAATCGTTTGGCATCCCTTTCATTCCTTACAAAAGCTTTCTTCCTTCCGACTGCGACCTCCTCTCCATTTCCGGTAACGAACCTGAGCTTGACGACGACCCTGGTGGTGATACATTTGACGATATCGTATATGCACGGCTCCCAGGACTCGATGTCGTCGATGTTGCCTCCACATGCCATCCATAACCGGTCTTCGCAAAATTCTGAATCAATAGACACGAGCAGACGTGGCAATGAAGGTGACGCTTCGGCTATGGTGAAGTTGAGAAAACATTTGTTTGCAGACGTTGATGAAGATCGCTCCACGGCGCCCTTGACTGTATATTGTTTCATGACAGGTTTTATGTGCGTAAAATCCACTCTATCTACTTTGCAACTCACTGGTATCTTTTTTTTAGCGACTCGGTTACATTCTCTGCTATATTTGTCTGGTGCGCTTTCCAAACGGGAAATAGTATACAAGTACAGTGCCTCCGCAGTTGCAGAGGATCTTCTTAACTAACATTCGTGCAATAGCTGGCCCTTGCTCTTGCCCGCTTGTTCAGCGGGCAACATGACTACTCATTCCACATAGCGGACCGTCAAGCGTTGTGCTCATTGCTCGCGTTCCTTTTCGGCGCCTTCATCGGCCGTATCGGCGATAAGTTAGGATGCAAGACACGGTTGTAGTTGTCCTTCGGCACATTCATTCAAACCCTCTTTACAATGGCCGCTGCTGTTGTGATATGGAAGAGCGATGAGCTTAGCATTACTGATGCGCGCGCCGACCCCGCATGGACTAACGCGTTGTCCTTCGTGTGCATTGGCTTCTTGAGCGCGAGCATGGGCTTGCAGGCCATTATGGGGAAGCGTGTCAATACCCACTTCGCTACTACGGGTATGTTTCAAGCATATTTCTATTCTTTCTGAATCTCTCATTTTTCTGCAGTGGTGCTCACGACGACTTGGTGTGAGCTCATGGCCGATCCTCGGCTCTTTGACATCCGACGAATCGTCATTTCGCGCAATCACAAGATCGTCGCCATTGGCAGTCTGTTTCTGGGAGGCTTCATTGGCCGTGTATTGATCGACAGTATTGGTTCGGCTGCTACGCTCGGCATCGGCACGGGCATCCGATTGATTATCAGTATATGGTGGCTTTTCATC
>NW_024542506.1:0-10367 GCF_016758785.1 Suillus bovinus | reverse complement strand
AGGTTGACTTCTCATCAGGCCTTGTCAGGTATGTCGTGCATCCTATCGCGTTCGTAGTGCTTGTTTGAATAGACGTACTCCCAGCCACCCCAAGCCCTTCAAGTGCTCTATCAAGCCTCGCTCTGCGAAAGCTATTGCGCTCATTCAGCAGGATGTCAACTATTAAAGGCATGAAGATGATTCTTATTATTTAACTATGTAACGCATCCCGAGTTATGCATATCTTCTCATCACCTCCCATACCACTCATTGCCAGGTGATGCGTGACTATAAACATCACCGCATAAATGGTCTTGACATCGGTGGGAGGAAAGCTCATGCAAGAGTGTCCCACTGAGGCATGCGTAACAGAAAACGGGGGCTCAGCGAGAACTGAATGATGCACAGACAAGGATATGGTCTTGAACTTCCTCCTGGCAATTCAACTTGTTGGCGTCAATACTAGTGCTATTGCGAGAACTCAGTGGCAGCTGTGATGGGCCCAGGATGAAATGTATCATTGTTGGTCATTGGATTTGTGAGGCGAGCCTTGATTGCAGGAAGAAAAGGTCTGAAAGCCATGTGCGAGAGATGTATCCTTCCACCATATTAAATCAGGGCACCTCATAAAGTACTGGCAACATTCTCGCCTAGATCGCTTTGATATAATAACATCGACGCCAGCCAGCAGCATCGCTACCGTCAGTTGTTCTCTATAAATTGATTAAAGATCTCTTCGACTTCCCAAGCGCCCGCCCAATACTTGACCTGACACTGATGACCGCCCTCTCGAGAAATACGGCCTTCGAGGCCACGGAACCGCCGACAGAGCACCATATCCTGGCTACTCAACCTCAGCAACGAGATCTGAGTAGAAAACCGACAGACTTACCTTCGTAGTCTGAGGATAGGACAATAGTCATTAGACCCATCTCCAACATAGACGATACGGTCATAGCCAGGCTTGTGGCGCTCCAAAAACGCAGCAAGCTCTTCGCCTAGGCATTATCTTAGCTAGCGTTCTGCAGTCATATGGAACGGAAGAAGTGACCTTTACACATGTTTGGGCTGCATCCTACTGTACAGCTGTGCTGAAGCCCATCGGGGTCGACCCTACGACGGAGCTTGAGCAGACCCGAAGGATCAAACTCTGCTGGGTTAGTTACGATCTCTTCAAACAAATTTTGCAGCCCTTTTGACTGCGATACCTCATCAGTTCATACAGCACCGAAATCGAAACGCGAAGGAACCCACCTCGAGAATAGTGTTGATGAAAACAGTGTTCGCGTTCGAGAGGCAAAACAATGTAGTGGTGAGGTTGGACGCTCCCTTGAGGTTGGTAATACCTCGTACCATCGCAGGATGCTAAAATACATGCTTTAACACATCTACTCTCCTGCATGTGAATTACTCACGAAGGGCATTTGACGGAGGGTATGTTCGATCTCCTCACGCGTCCTGCCGCGTGCATGGATTTCCTGCAACGACTGCGCTCTGCAGGCCATGTATGAATTTTATTGGATGGTAAAATGGAAGGCACGGACATGAGATCAGTCCATTGAACGCTCTCTTGAGAGTTTTCATCTTTCTGCGGATATCAGGCGCCAAGACTTCGAATACCCAGCGATCAGTGTCTTGATCCGCCATTGACCTAGGATGCGAGACATGTATAATAAGTGACGGAGCGAATGAGAATGAATTACCAGTCGAAGTCGAAGACGACCAGCTGGGTTTTGATCGTGGTCATGATGGTCTAAGAGATAACGTCGATAATGATTTGAACTCGGTTGTCGTAGGTCGCGGTGTTTAAATGTGTACATTATTGGAAGGTGGTGGTGTGAGAGCAAAGTCGACGATGCCTACGACGTTGTGTTCCGCCAAAGCATCCTACAAAAAACAACCTGGCACTCTCGAGCTAACAGATTCACATTTAACATGGACACAAGAAGGCAAGAAGGCACCAGCAGTCCGTGTTCAACACCCAGAAGCATCTTGTAAGTAAACTCAACTCACATCACATCAAGCTCACTATCGCTTTCAGCTCTCTTCTGTAGCAAAGAGGGCGCTGCTCAAGTCCGTCTTAAGCTTGGACTCGTAAACGATGAAGCAGGACATAATTTTACATTTACGTCGCCTTCAGCAGTCGCGTATGCCGAACGGGAAGTCTTTAAGCAAGAGCTCACAAACATCATCTCTCGAAACCGAAGCGCTGCACCGACACCTATACCAAAACCAACACCACTCAGCACACCCGCAAAGACACCCGCGCCAATCCCATCCACATCCCGTGCTACTTCCGTCTCGAGCGACACTCGCACCCCAATCCTCTCCGGCATAGATGCAGCAACCGACTTTCGCCTCAGAAAAAAAGTGCTCCTTTCGAATCCTGAGCTTTTGTCGCTGCATAAAGAGCTTGTTATGAGTGGTCATATTACAGAGTCCGAGTTTTGGGATGGCAGAGAGGTATAGTATCCTGCCTTTATATACCCCTTTCTTGTCCTGAGTTGTTACAAAGCACCTCTTACTTGCAGAAGCTGCTGCAGAGGGCCAGAAACGCGGGCGTCCAGGTCAGCTTGTCGACCCTAGACCACAGACCGTAGAAGGTGGTGAGGTCAAGATTGTTATCACCCCACAGCTAGTCCACGACATATTCGACGAGTTCCCCGTCGTTGCAAAAGCATACAATGACAACGTTCCTAACAAGGTTCGTCCCATACCTACACTCATCGCCTGTGCCTAAACCGCACCGCTACAAGCTCTCAGAAGCCGAGTTCTGGAAGAGATATTTCCAGTCAAAGCTCTTTAACGCCCACCGCGCTTCTATCCGTTCCTCAGCTACGCAACATGTTGTAAAAGACGACCCCATATTCGACAAATACCTAGAGAAAGACGACGATGGTACACCACTTCTGTCTATCCTGAAATTCATTCCCGTCATTCTATTTCACAGAGCTAGAACCCCGAAGAGCACGAAATGAAGTTTCGGACCTCTACATCAATATAGGAGCGACGCTCGAGGACCATGTAGAGGTAATGCCTCCACCATACTTGGTTCATGTTCTTTCTTACCCCGAACAGACAGGAAACGAGAAGGATGTGACAATGCAAGCCGGAAGACAACGCGGGGCCCTCCCTCTCATCCGAAAATTCAATGAGCATTCTGAACGATTACTCAACTCTGCCCTGTCTGTCTCCTCTTTTCAACACTGATCCTGATGAACTCAATGTGTGACAGAGGCGAAGTACCTCCCGCTAAACGCCGACGCATTGATAGTGGCAACGATGAGGACGACGACGCATACGCCCAGATCACGCTCGATGATTTAAGAGACTCAGAAGCTATGGATGGAATCACGCTCCAGATGCAGGACCGCGAGCGATATTTTGAGGGACAGCTTGCTCGGAGTGCTTCAGAGCAGGCAGGCAGTGAGGTGGGTTTCCTTCCATTTTATTATATATGTCGTATCCTAAAATGCTCAAACACCAAACGATCAGGTCGTTGATGTCCGCGCAGCTTTTGCAGAATTGAAACACGGCTTCAGGGGTTGGGAGACGCGGTTCAGTCAGGTACAGTCTCCTTTTTTGTCGTATCGACGGCAAATCCCCAATTCCTCCATAGTTTCGAATAGACAAAAGAGCAGGAGATGCAGCGCTGGACTCGATGACTCAAAATGTTTCCGCACGACTAGACATCCGCACCAGAAAAAGTGAGTACCTCTCAACCACAATCTCTTTCGTTCAAACAATTGTTTTATAGCCGATTTCCCGCCGACGCTCTTCCGCCAACTCACGACATGCCAAACGGCGGCAAACGAGTTCCTTAGGCAATTCTGGACATCTCTCTATCCTCCCCCAACAACTACTTCATTAGGCGCCACGCCCTCTCAAAACGCAGCTAAAGCGGCTAAGATGGCGGGTTACCTCAGTAAGACACGTGAGAAAGTCGAGGCGCTCGTGCGGGCGGGCCAATTGGAGGGTGTGGAACCTGAGAGAGTAGAGGTGGTGAGTCTTTGTCTTTGTTTCCTTCTTTGGTTTGGACGATTGTGTTGAACGCGCTTTTGTGATAGGCTATGAAACCACTCTTGGACGCTGTTGAGCATGCACTTGCGTTTTACAGGGCACGGAGTGCAAAAACTTCGACGCTGAAAACCGCATGAGGCGGATTGCGTATCTCAGCATGTAACGTAGCCATAGTGCATTGATATTTTACAGCATATAATCTAATCAGCTTTGAGCATACGTGTCCCTCCAAGTTCCATGATGTGGTGAACTCCAAAGCGAATATAAGCGCTCAATAAAGATTATCTCGCCCAAGACTCCACTATGATCAGTACGGCCCCGGCTGAACCTGCAGCTGCCCGCTCGACCACGCACACTCATATACCGTAACGACAACTAAGAGATGCAACGCCGCCGCATAAAAGATAAACGCTGTACGCGCACGCCGGTTCCCAATGATCCCACGCGTGAGCACGAGCACACCTCGCTCGACAGGATTGAGAGCCTCATACGCACGCGTCGCTTCCTGGACGACGATTATTAGCCCAGCACACACGAAAGCCAAGTACGGAGAACATACCCTCCCACGAAACGCTTCAAACGGATTCATCGCTTCCTCATACCTTGTGCGCCATTTCCCTAGCTCATCTCTCCCATTTCCAGTTCCACTTACATTCCCACTTCCGTTGAATGCCGAGGAAGAAGACGGCGGGAGAGGGTCGAGCTGCGAGACGGAGCCTTGTTCGCGGTATGATTGCATGTAACGGACTTTCTCGTAGAGCTTCAGGTTATCGGATTGGAGGGATTTGATTTCAGTGCGGAGTTCTGAGATGGTGTGGTAGTGTTTGCGAAGTTCCTGGGGATGGGTTAGCGTCGGGCGAGGTGAATGTCAACAAAAGAGGTGGAGTAGGGACGTGGACGCGAGATGTAATACTTACTTCCTCGAGCTCTGCGTTCCGTTGGCGGAACCGATCCCGCTGGCTGGTCACGATAGGAAGGATCGAGGTATCGGCGGATGACGTGAAAGGTATTGGTGTTGAGCGTGTGGTGCTTGGACCCGCTGCGTCCTGTCATATCGATCGTATCAACCGCCCAAAACTCTTTCAAATGTAGACAAACCTTGGTCCGTAAGCCGAATTCAAGCCCCAGCCCCGAAATCCCACTCTCCCCGTTCTCTCCACTCTCCTCTCTTGGCCCGCTCCCATTGTTGGTATTCAAAGCAAGCAGGTCCGTCTCAAGTTTCTCGCAAAGAGCTTGTTGCTTGACAAGTTCTGCGTGTGTGTCTGCGAGCTCGTCCTGTGTGCTTTTGAGGGATGCTTCAAGAGATGTGTGGAGGATCTATGGAACAGTCAGTTGGATGAAGCGCAACGGTCAAAGTTAACATTAAACATACCCTGAATCGAGTCAACTCCTCCAATATCCGTTTATTCTTCGTGGCAAGGAGGACCTCGAGACTCTTGCCGTGCTGTGCATTCGCCTTGTCCGCATTGGGATTTGGCAGATGCACGCCGTCTTCATCTTCGTCAGGACTTGACCAATCATCATCCGGGTCGAGACCTGCGAATTCAACGTACTATTATGGGGTCGACATGATGAGAATGACACACGAGGGGAAGGCACACCTTCAGAATCTCTAGTTCTCGCTTCACCTCGTCGTAATCCGCGTATGTTTTTAGTTTTGTCTTGAGAGCTTCTACTTCTGCGCGAGCAGAGTCTGCTTCACGAGCCTGTGTGTTTATGTTATGCTCATGAAGCATGCCTCTCCAGGCTTAAAACAACACCTACCTTCTCTGAAATTCGTTCCTCTGATCGTGCTGCAGCGCTTCGTGCGACGTCGACGGTGCTTTCGAGTCGTGTGTACTCGGACTCAAGCTCGGCGAGACGAGTCGTCAGTGATCTGACACTATTGAAATACATGTATATTAGTTGGGTTGAGGGCACGTATACAAATTTAATGACTCAGAAAGGGTGGGTGGAGGGGGAAGCATATTGAAAGGGAAAAAAAATAGACGTACCGTTCACTGCTTTCACTGCCAATGCGCAATGCTTCGATCTCTCCACGGAGTGCTTCCTGTAGAAGCGGTCAGTATCAATTGAATTGAATTTCATAACAACGGATGGAAGGTGGTTGTATGTCAACCATGCGACGGTAGTGTAGTAACTCAGGTGGATGCATGCAAGATGACGTGTAACGAATAGTATGGAACAACAGCGAATTGACAAACAAGGGGTAGAGGCTAACACAACTCACATTCCGCTGCTCGACGGTCACGACTCTGCTATTCGCACGTTCCAAGTCGACCATGATCATGTCAGCTTCTGCAAGACGGGAAATGACCTCTTGGTCTAAGTAAAATTGTCAGCATGTAAGCGGAAAGAAAGGAATGGACGAAGAAAAGCAGCACAACTCACCTTGACGCTGGCTATGATCAAAGAGCTTTGCCTGATTCGATTCGTTCGACAGTCGTAGATCACGCACTTGGTCCCTGTATAGTGCAACCTGGCGATGCAAGTCCTGTTCCCTGCATCTCAATCAGCATCATGCAGCTACAATAAGCAAACAACACGCAACATACCGTTCCTCATAATTACGCATACGTTCGTCATACGCAGCGTTGATCTCAGATTCCTTCTGCGCAACAAGTTCGTCCATACGTGTCTCCAATTGTTCGACGCGGCGTTTGGAGGCATCAAAAGCGCTAGACGATTGTCGAAGCTCAGTGTTCTCAGCACGCAGCCGGGAAACTTCAGCTTCCAGTGCGTGTGCTTCTGTGGCTTTCACCGTTTGGTCCTGCGCACGTGTGAAATTGGGGAGAGGTGAAGAAGATGGGTGAAACGCACGACAGCAGCTTCGAGTAGAGGATATGGATCTGGCGCTTCAGCGAGGACCTTGTATACATTGAGGAACGCATTCTCAGAAACTTTTGACCGCTTCGTGAGGTTGTCGATCTCTGTCTGGTATGCTGCACCAGAGTTAACAATGGATAGCAAGTCACTGAAAGAAGGATATGCGAACCTTTGAGCAGGCCTTTGAACGAGTTTAACTTCTCGTCATCTGGAATCTTCTTAAACTCTGCAAAAGTTGAAAATGGCTCACAGTCAAAGAACGTATGTACACGGACCTTTTGTGCGGTCAGCAAGCTGCTTGCGACCCAGTATAGATTCCTTTTGGTTGTCGACGATCTCGATACCTTGGGCGTCCAGCGTCTTTTGCAGTTCCTGCAGCTTAATGTCTGCAGTCATTAGCTCGCGTCATTCATATAATTTGCTTTGCGTACCCTTCCATGTTGCCAGTGCGCCGGAAAAGTTGTGCTCTGCTGCGCTCATGGTCAGGTCTGAGTGTAGTAAGCCACGTGACTGTAGTTACTCGACTTTCCGCCCCATTAAATCGCCCCGTTCGTGCCATTCATGCCAAAGATTATATAATGTAACGGCAGTACTAACAGTTGCACTTTCTAGGTACAACATAAAAACATCTCTTAAATATCGATAACCCCGATGTGATAGTAATATGTCACAGACTTTGTCTGTTACTAATCGTGGGAAAGAATTCGGCACGAACCCGAATGGGGCGAAAAGTCGAAGACTGAGACTTTCTGCCTGTTTTGGCATTTGCTCACCAGCCTATTCCAGGATCTGGCGGGATACCTCGGGACGTGTGTTTATGAAGGTGACAATAGACGGATTTCGTGGTGAATGGGATCGAGGCTCTGGTCTATCGGCATCCGACGGATGAAGTAGATGCAAAGATGCCTTGCCACACCAAGACCTCGAGGCTTTGGCCGAGTTTTCACCCCCAGGTATTAGAGAGTGCTGCGATGCAGGGTTGTCAGCAAAAATAGACAGGGTGATACGTGAGTCAACTCACAGCGAAGACTCAGTACGACGGAGATGGGTAAATGCTTTTCCAGCAAAAGTCGCTATAAGCGTTTACATAGAGCTCGACGGAGTCAGTTGCTGTGTAATAAACTCGCTTTTCCAAAAAAAAGAAAAAAATAGACAGGACATACTCAACACAAAATACGTTAGGCTGAGCGACAAGCTGATTACGCATTTACCGCAAAGCGGAACCGCCAAATAATTCCCACCACCCAGCCTATTCCAAGGATCTGGCGATCAATATCACCCAAAGGCACTCTGACAGGCTCGTGTGCATACAGGCAGCATCATGTCGGTGTCTCACAGACTCATATACCACGGGATCTTATGACCCATGGCACATAAAGTCGCGCCATCACGCAAGTCTTCGTTGCCGTACTCAAGTCATGAATCATGATGCACCTTTCCAGTGCACCAAAGGCAAATGCGCGAAATATTTCCTATGCCATGGCATCGCACGCGCGGCGGTTAACGTCTCAGCCTGATAATCAAGCTGCGGGCTGACATGCCACACCCCTGCCGGTATCGATGCCTTCGGGCAGGTGAAGCAAGGGGATGGTGCCGATTAAAGCCAAGCTCGTAGCCCCTCCGCTACACGTTTTCAATACAAACGTAACAGACAAGGTTTGCCTTTGTCGGAGTCAGTTATCTGGGTCGTTACCCAGCAGGTGGCAGGTTTGGCTTGATATTAATACACGCGCTGCTCATCGAGCTTAGAATATAATATCAGATTCAATCTCAGATCAGCGGCCTAGCGTCCTAGTCGATCGAAAGCAGGTATGAAAACTGAGCATGTACACGATATCTAGTCCAGATTCAGCTGTGTAAATGTAAATGTACACTATCCAAAAGAAAATATCCGAGATGGCTGCCGCCGCTACGATTTCGATATTGGTAGCTGTAGCATCCAATGAACTATATCGTATATATGTCAGGTAGTCTGCACAAGAAGCGATTTGGGTATGACGTCTTCATCACTGTCCTACAAAAAAAATCAACTTGTTAGCACCGGTCAAAACAGGGGAATGCCACAGGAATCAAACCTCATGGGTAGCAGCCCAACCTGGAGGCATGACAACACGTCCTTCGGGTCCGTGAACATTATCGGCGATCGCAGAATGGCATGGCCCTGAGGATTTGATGTGCGCACGAAGGACATCGTGACGGCACTTCACGATTCCACACACGGAGCAACGCAACTTGACGCCAAGATGAGTAAGGATGTGTCTCGCCATGCTTCCCTTCTTGAGTGTCTTGAAGCAGCTACCCCATGTACAGATTATACTGCTGTTGTCTGGACCAGTGATGCCGTGTCTTCGTAGATGAGTAGATATTGCACTGGTCGTTCCCTCTACATACAATCCGCAGAGGCCGCCTTGCAGTTGACACTTATAAAGGACAACTGGCTGACTGCTTTGGTTTGCTCGAAGAATGGTTTCAGAATCTACGTGAATGATATCCAAAGGCATGTATAAGACTGTAGGGGAGTCGCTGATGGACGTCACGGTGGTCAGAAGGATATGCTGCACCACGGATCAGTAACGTTAACGACAGATTGTTTTTTGGTACCAAACGTACCACAGGGATTAAGCGTGTATGTTCAGATAGCTGAAAGCTAGGTGATCAAAGGTCCTTGACATACTTGCCTTTTGGTTGCAAGCATTTTAAGTCATTCCGGACCAGGAACTTGGCATGGAACATGCCAATATGAGATAAATAGCGTGCAAACTTGACGCAAACGTGTCTGATCCTTTTTTTTTTCTACCACGGCGTCTTATGATGCATTTCCGAGAATCAAGCCATTCTGGACGAGGTTCTATGCCAATGTCACGAAGAGAATTAAGAGATACGTACTGAGCAAACATGGTGCAAACGTGTTTGAGCGTTTTTTTTCCTGCCACGGCATTCCAAGGCTTGACAAGACGCGCATATTGAGTCAAAGTGACCAATAAATCTAGTAGCATGAGCATCTTCTAAGTAGCATGTTTCTGCAGCACGTTAAGCCGCCAGTAAGCATGAATGTCATTTTCGGCCACTTTTGATCTTGCTGTTCGAATTTCTCGACAGCGCCATGGAATTTTGACAAAACATTTCTGCGACCTGGAGGAGGAGGTGGTTATAGTAGGTACCTTGGGATGATACGATTAATTGATGTTTTATTGGTTGATTTCCCAAGGTAACTGTTCTCACGTGACGATCAGTTACATAGAGAGACGTCGATAGACGCGGTTTGCCTCATTTCCAGACAAGAGGTGTGCAAATTTGCAATATAGGATATACACCTCTCGCAACTTCGGAAGCCCCCCCACCCCTCTGTCACAGTGACAGTAACGCAAATATATCCATATATGGTGACCGTTCGATCATTTTCATCCGGACGCACAAGACAAAAACAATGTTAACGATTGATTGCAAGGGAACGGCGCGAGTACACGACAACGAGAACTACTGTAGCTTCCAGTGCACGCTGTAGAGTACGTACGAACTAATAGAAAGCATTTGTTCTGAAG